>NW_021703780.1:12815442-13092596 GCF_005190385.1 Monodon monoceros
ATTTTGTTCTTTTTATATAGGTTTTTTTTTTTTTTTTTTTTTTTTTGCGGTACGCAGGCCTCTCACTGTTTTGGCCTCTCCCGTTGTGGAGCACAGGCTCCGGACGCACAGGCTCAGCGGCCATGGCTCACGGGACCAACCGCTCTGCGACATGTGGGATCCTCCCGGACCGGGGCACAAACCCGTGTCCCCTGCATCGGCAGGTGGACTCTCAACCACTGTGCCACCAGGGAAGCCCTGTTTCTAGGTATTTTTTTATTTCCTCTTTGATTTCTTCAGTGGTCTCTTGGTTATTTAGTAGTGTATTGTTTAGCCTCCATGTGTTTGTGTTTCTTTACAGATTTTTTCCTGTAATTGATATCTAGTCTCATAGTGTTGTAGTTGGAAAAGATACTTGATATGATTTCAATTTTCTTAAATTTAGCAAGGCTTGATTTGTGACCCCCAGATATGATCTATCCTGGAGAATGTCCCATGAGCACTTGAGAAGAAAGTGTATTCTGTTGTTTTCGGATGGACTGTCCTATAAGTATCAATTAAGTCCATCTTGTTTAATGTATCATTTAAAGCTTGTGTTTCCTTACTTATTTTCATTTTGGATGATCTGCCTATTGGTGAAAGTAGGGTGTTAAAGTCCTCTACTATGATTGTGTTACTGTCGATTTCCCCTTTTATGGCTGCTAGCATTTGCCTTATGTATTGAGGTGCTCCTGTGTTGGGTGCATAAATATTTACAACTGTTAAATCTTTTCCTTGGATTGACCCCTTGATCATTATGTAGTGTCTTTCTCTGTGTCTTGTAATAGTCTTAAAGTCTGTTTTGTCTGATATGAGAATTGCTACTCCAGCTTTCTTCTGATTTCCATTTGCATGGAATATCTTTTACCATCCCCTCACTTTCAGTCTGTATGTGTCCCTACATCTGAAGTGGGCCTCTTGTAGACAGCATATATACAGGTCTTGTTTTTGTATCCATTCAGCCACTCTATGTCTTTTGGTTGGAGCATTTAATCCATTTACTTTTAAGGTAATTATCAATATGTGTGTTCCTATTACCATTTTCTTAATTGTTTTGGGTTTGTTTTTATAGGTCTTTTCCTCCTCTTGTATTTCTTGGCTAGAGAAGTTCCTTTAGCATTTGTTGTAAAGCTGGTTTGGTGGTGCTGAATTCTCTTAACTTTTGCTTGTCTGTAAAGGTTTTAATTTCTCCATCGAATCTGAATGAGATCCTTGGCTCGGTTATCTTGGTTGTAGGTTTTTCCCTTTCATCACTTTAAATATGTCCTGCCACACCCTTCTGGCTTGCAGAGTTCCTGCTGAAAGATCAGCTGTTAACCTTATGGGGATTCCCTTGTATGTTATTTGTTGCTTTTCCCTTGCTTCTTTTAATATTTTTTCTTTGTATTAAATTTTTGATAGTTTGATTAATATGTGTCTTAGTGTGTTTCTCCTTGGATTTATCCTGTATGGGACTCTCTGGGCTTCCTGGACTTGATTGACTATTTCCTTTCCCATATTAGGGAAGTTTTCAACTATAATCTCTTCAAATATTTTCTCACTCCATTTCTATTTCTCTTCTTCTTCTGGGACCCCTATAATTCGAAAGTTGGTGCATTTAATATTGCCCCAGAGGTCTCTGAGACGGTCCTCAATTCTTTTCATTCTTTTTCCTTTATTCTGCTCTGCAGTAGTTATTTCCACTATTTTACCTTCCAGGTCACTTATCCATTCTTCTGCCTCAGTTATTCTGCTATCGATTCCTTCTAGAGAATTTTTAATTTCATTAATTGTGTTGTTCAGCATTGTTTGTTTGCTCTTTAGTTCTTCTAGGTCCTTGTTAAACGTTTCTTGTATTTTCTCCATTCTATTTCCAAGATTTTGGATCATCTTTACTATCATTACTCTGAATTCTTTTTCAGGCAGACTGCCTATTTCCTCTTCATTTGTTAGGTCTGGTGGGTTTTTGCCTTGCTCCTTCATCTGCTGTGTGTTTCTCTGTCTTCTCATTTTGCTTAACTTACTGTGTTTGCGGTCTCCTTTTCGCAGGCTGCAGGTTTGTAGTTCCCATGGCTTTTGGTGTCTGCCCCCAGTGGGTAAGGCTGTTTCAGTGGGTTGTGTAGGCTTCCTGGTGGAGGGGACTGGTGGCTGTGTTCTGATGGATGAGGCTGGATCTTGTCTTTCTGGTGGGCAGGTCCACGTCTGGTGGTGTGTTTTGGGGTGTCTGTGACCTTATTATGATTTTAGGCAGCCTCTCCGTTAATGGGTGGGGCTGTGTTCCTGTCTTGCTAGTTGTTTGGCATGGGGTGGCCAGTATTGGAGCTTGCTGGTCGTTGAGTGGATCTGGGTCTTAGCATTGAGATGGAGAACTCTGGGAGAGCTCTCGCTAATTGATATTACATGGGGCCAGGAGGTCTCTGGTGGACCAGTGTCCTGAACTCGGCGCTCCCACCTCAGAGGCTCAGGCCTGACACCTGGCCGGAGCACTAAGACCCTGTCAGCCACACGGCTCAGAAGAAAAGGGAGAAAAATTAAATAAAATAAGAAAAAAAAAAAAAATAAAGTTATTAAAAAATATATTATTAAAATTTTAAAAAGTAATAAAAAAAAAAAAGAACAACCAAACCAATAAACAAGTCCACCAATGATAACAAGCGCTAAAAACTCTACTAAAAAGCCAAAAAAAGAAACCAAAAAAACCCCAGACAGACAGAACCTTAGGACAAATGGGAAAAGCAAACCTACACAGACAAAAATCACACAAAGCATACATATACACAATCACAAAAAGAGATAAAGGAAATAAATAAATAAATAAATAAATAAATATATATATATATATATATAAAAAGGAAGAGAGCAACCAAATCAATAAACAAATCTACCAATGATAATAAGCTCTAAATACTAAACTGAGATAAACATAAAACCAGAAACAAATTAGATGCAGAAAGGAAACCCAAGTCTACAGTTGCTCCCAAAGTCCACCTCCTCAATTTGGGATGATTCCTTTACTATTCGGGTATTCCACAGATGCAGGGTACATCAAGCTGATTGTGGAGATTTAATCTGCTGCTCCTGAGGCTGTTGGGAGAGATTTCCCTTTCTCTTCTTTGTTCGCACAGCTCCCAGGGTTCAGCTTTGGATTTGGCCCAGCCTCTGCATGTTAGGTCACCCTCTGTTGTCTTTTGTGAAGTCTGAGTTCTTCTGCCAGCATTCAGTAGGTGTCCTGTATGAGTTGTTCCACATGTAGATATATTTTTGATGTATTTGTGGGGAGGCAGGTGATCTCCACGTCTTACTCCTCCACCATCTTGAAGGTCTCCCCCTTAACCTGTATTCTTGAAATAAAATAAACATCTCTGCATTTTTGCAATTGTTCATTCTTCTTCCTGGAATGTCCTTATTACCCTTTTCTGCCAGGTCAGCACTCAAGTGCCTCTCTCTAAATAGTTCATTACTCCTGCCTTAGTGTGCTTATTTTTATTTTAACACTTTTTACATTGTATTAAAATTATATATTTGCCTTTCTATCCTATAAGCTTTGCCACAGTGCTTTTAGCTCCTTGAGGACAGAGGACAGCTGTCTTACCCAACCTGAGTCTCCATTACCTAAATATTACCAAATGGCAGCTGAAGAGTTTTGTCTTACATGTTAAGCTAACTCTTTGAGTTGAACCAACACATTCTACCCAAGTTTACCATCTATCTATTACATCCAAATTTGTGACATGCTACGGCTGCCAAGCCAACAGTACACATAATCCATACCCAAGTCATCCAAACAAGTGAGCCTCCTAATGGTCTCAGAATTCTCCAATTCAGACAATCTCGTTAATTTTATTTCTTCTTTTTAACACAAATTTAGCCATGATTATCACTGGGAACTGTTCTACCTCAAAGATCTCAAACTGAAATTCTTTCTTTGACCACAAGATCCGCCTCAACAACCAAAGTGTTTTTCTCCTTTAGGGCGTACGCCATGCCCAGTACCTTGTATTTGGCTTATTTTGCTGGTCTCATCAGGCCTCTCCTTTCTGGCCTGAATTCCATGGCCAATCCTTTTAATCATGATCTCATTAGCACCCAAGATTACCACGATCTGCTGATCCACCATATATGCTCTTTAACTCCCAGCTTTGTGTTAACCAAAGCATATTTGTTTTGGTTTATATTTCTACTTCTGAGCCTAGCCTTGCAAATTCAGACTACCTCCGTACACAGATTCTTCTTCCTGTATTACCTGCCAGCCTTTCCTCCTCTAAGGTCTCAGAGAAAGAGATGTCCTGGATCCTCTACAAGGATAATCTATCTGGATCTTTTTTCCCGTCTTCTCTAGATCTTAATCAACTCCTTAACATCTTCAACTTCACCTTCTCCCCTGACCTTGATCCTGATTCTATCTCAAGTGACCTTTTCATCTCTTTCCTAATTTCTTGTGTACTTCTGATTTACAATCTGGATTCTCCCTTTACAAACAGCTCTGTCAGGTCACCAGTTGTCTATTCATCCCCATTCTGCTCAACTTTTTTGCATTACTTATAGCACTGATAACCACTTCTAGTTTAAACTTTCTCCTCTCTGGACTTCCTGTCACTGAATTGTCTTGGTCTTCCTCCAGTTCCAATGACCACTCTGGCCCTGTCTCCTTCATTGGCTCCACTTCCCAGAGCTAAGCCTTAAATGTGATCACACTGTATCAGGCTGGTCTTACCTGCCTTTCCCCACATACTCTCATGATGATCTACCCACTGTGATAGTGATAACCCCTAAATCCTGGCATGTTTTCACACTGTCAGTCACATTTCTGACACGGTTGGGTAATGTTGTATTGAGGAGGAGATTACACTGGATGTCCTCTTATATGATACAACTGGATCCCATGTTGGTCATTTAATTTTTCAAAAGGCAGTTAATATAGCTATCCATTAAAAACCACTTTAATTTAAAACATAACCATACTTTTTCCCCTGAATTCTTTGGGTATAGGTCAACTTGTTGAAAAAATCCTTGTATAAGCCACCTATACTGCACTGGGTAAAATTTCCAGCCTATTTTTAAAATCAGAGCAGGAATTTAAGATCTGTGAAGCAATCTGTGCATAGAACCTTTCAGAATATTTATTATTTTCCCCCAAGTCTTTTCTAATTTCTAATTATACATTTTGTAGCAATTTTTAAAAGCTATTTACCTATATTAAGTCTTCCAAAGCAGTCAACTTAATTTTCTTACAAACAGTTCTCCTTAATGATGAGGTTTCATCATTTTATCTGATATTTAATTAAACTGCATATTAAGGGTGTGGAGAAAAGGGAACGCCTCCTACACTCTTGGTGGGAATGTAAATTGGTACAACCACTATGGAAAACAGTATGGAGGTTGCCTAAAAAACTAAAAATAGAACTACCATACGATCCAGCAATCCCACTCCTGGGCATATACCCAGAGAAAACCATAATCTGAAAAGATACGTGCACCCCAATGTTCACTGCAGCACTGTTTACAATAGCCAAGACATGGAAGCAACCTAAGTGTCCATCAACAGAGGAATGGATAAAAATGATGTGGTGCATATATACAGTGGAATATTACTCAGCCATAAAAAATGAAATAATGCCATTAGCAGCAACATGGATGGACCTAGAGATTATCATACTAAGTAAAGTGAGTCAGACAGAAAAAGACAAATATCATATGATGTCACTCATATGTGGAATCTAATTTTAAAAATGATACAAATGAACTCATTTACAAAACAGACTTACAGATATTGAAAACAAACTTATGGTTACCAAAGGGGAAACATGGAGGGGTGGGGAGGGAGGATAAATCAGGAGCTTGGGATGAACATACACACACTACTATACATAAGACAGATGACCAACAAGGACCTGCTGTATAACACAGGGAACTCTACTCAATATTCTGTGATAACTTATATGAGAAAAGAATCTAAAAATGAATGAAAATATGTATGCGTAAAACTGAATTATCTTGCTATACCCCAGAAACTAACACAATATTGTAAATCAACTATACTCCAGTAAAGCTAAAATTAAAAAAAACCCAAAACACTGCACATTACAATAACGAGGGTAAATGAATTTGGGAACAAACAATTCACTCTGGGTAGAAATGAAAGTATTTGGTTGTACTGGCGAGTAGCCTATCAGCCACGAGCATTCAGCCCGCTGTGGTATCAGTCAGTGTGTTTTACAGAGAAAAAGGAGAGTGACAGTTAATTTGGTAAGGCACGTAAGTGAAAGAAAAAGAACAAGTTCGCATATTAAAGCCATGTTAAGTCGGGAATGTTATGGAGATAAGAACAGTAACCAAGCCTAGATGTCCTCATCTCTACTCTTTTCAGTGCCACGATATTTCTAGACTTATACTTAAGAGTGATTAAGATTCATATACGAAATGACAATCTATTTTAAAAATTAAACTGGAAAAATGATGAAAATCCCTAAATAACAGACACATCTATTTGTGGCCAATTTCCTATGTCTTTAAGGACTGTGAAAAACTTACTTACTCTACATGTAGTTACAATGATGGGTTTCCTTCCCCGCTGAAAATAAAAAATTAAGACTTTTAAGATCCTACCCACCTTTTTATATTGTAATAATATTCAAGCGACTATCACTAAAGAGTTTAAATGAATGCAGTATTTGGGGGAACAGAGAAAACCTTCCTGTTGCCAATATTTTAAAAAACAAAAAATAAACAATTAGTTTCAATAATGCTGTAGAGAGCTGTTAAGTATTTCACAAGTGCAAGGTGAACTTAACTCATTAACCTCAATGGAGTACAGAAGGAAGAACCCAGAACTCAGTGGATCATACTGTTCTACGTTACTAACTTTGAGGGTTACTAATTTTCCCTTTTTGTCCCCCAAAGTTAGCTCTTCCCCAACTTAGCAAGAATCTTCTAAATATAACTACAAGTAGAATAAAACAATTGGAGGAAGTAAAACCTTTTGTTTTCCTGCAACGTATAAAGGAAAAAGAAAGGCAAAAGCAATGTTCAAAAAATAAGCAATTGTTATAATATGTTTGAATGAATTTTTTTCCTCCACTAATGTCTTGGAAGAGCAGTTATATTTCTCCTTTTCTTATTAGATGCTATTCACGCTTTTGAAATATTAGCAAAACACTCAAAAGGCAGAGCTTGGTTCAAGATGGCAGAGTAGAAGGATGTGCTCTCACTCCCTCTCGCGAGAACACCAGAATCACAACTAACTGCTGAACAATCATGGACAGGAAGACACTGGAACTCACCAAAAAAGATACCCCACATCCAAAGACAAAGGAGAAGCCACAGTGAGATGGTAGGAGCGGCGCAATCACAAGAAAATCAAATCCCATAACTGCTTGGTGGGTGACTCACAAACTGGAGAACACTTATACCACAGAAGTACACCCACTGGAGTAAAGGTTCTGAGCCCCATGTCAGGCTTCCCAACCCGCAGGTCTGACAACGGGAGGAGGAATTCCCAGAGAATCAGACTTTGAAGTCTAGCGGGATTTGACTGCAGGACTTCAACAGGACTGGGGGAAACAGAGACTTCACTCTTGGAGGGCACACACAAAGTAGCATGCGCATCGGAACCCAGGGGAAGGAGCAGTGACCCCATAGGAGACTGAACCAGACCTACCTGCTAGTGTTGGAGGGTCTCCTGCAGAGGCAGGGGGTGGCTGTGTCTCACCGTGAGGACAAGGACACTGGCAGCGGAAGTTCTGGGAGGTACTCCTTGGCGTGAGTCCTCCCTGAGTCTGCCATTAGCCTCACCAAACAACCCGGGTAGGCTCCAGTGTTGGGTCGCCTTAGGCCAACCAACCAACAGGAAGGGAACCCAGCCCCACCCATCAGCAGACAAGCAGATTAAAGATTTACTAAGCGCTGCCCACCAGAGCAACACCTAGCTCTACCCACCACCAGTCCCTCTGATCAGGAAACTTGCTTAAGCCTCTTAGATAGCCTCATCCACCAGAAGCAAGAAGAACTACAATCCTGCAGCCTGTGGAACAAAAACCACATTCACAGAAAGACAGGCAAGATGAAAAGGCAGAGGGCTATGTACCAGATGAAGGAACAAGATAAAACCCCAGAAAAACAACTAAATGAAGTAGAGATAGGCAACCTTCCAGAAAAAGAATTCAGAATAATGATAGTGAAGATGATTCAGGACCTCGGAAAAAGAATGGAGGCAAAGATCGAGAAGATGCAAGAAATGTTTAACAAAGACCTAGAAGAATTAAAGAACAAACAGAGATGAACAATACAATAACTGAAATGAAAAATACACTAGAAGGAATCAACAGCAGAATAACTGAGGCAGAAGAACGGATAAGTGACCTGGAAGACAGAATGGTGGAATTCACTGCTGCAGAACAGAATAAAGAAAAAAGAATGAAAAGAAATGAAGACAGCCTAAGAAACCTCTGGGACAACATTAAACGCAACAACATTCGCATTATAGGGGTCCCAGAAGGAGAAGAGAGAGTGAAAGGACCAGAGAAAATATTTGAAGAGACTATAGTCGAAAACTTCCCTAACATGGGAAAGGAAATAGCCACCCAAGTCCAGGAAGTGCAGAGAGTCCCATACAGGATAAACACAAGGAGAAACACGCCGAGACACATAGTAATCAAATTGGCAAAAATTAAAGACAAAGAAAAAGTATTGAAAGCAGCAAGGGAAGAACGACAAATAACATACAAGGGAACTCCCATAAGGTTAACAGCTGATTTCTCAGCAGAAACTACAAGCCAGAAGGGAGTGGCATGATATACTTAAAGTGATGAAATGGAAGAATCTACAACCAAGCTTACTCTACCTGGCAAGGATCTCATTCATATTTGATGGAGAAATCAAAAGCTTTACAGACAAGCAAAAGCTAAGAGAATTCAGCACCACCAAACCAGCTCTGCAACAAATGCTAAAGGAACTTCTCTAAGTGGGAAACACAAGAGAAGAAAAGGACCTACAAAAACAAACCCAAAACAATTAAGAAAATGGTAATAGGAACATACATATCAATAATTACCTTAAACGTGAACGGATTAAATGCTCCAACCAAAAGACACAGGCTTGAATGAATACAAAAACAAGACCCATATAATATGCTGTCTACAAGAGTCCGACTGCAGACATAGGGACACATACAGACTGAAAGTTAGGGAATGGAAAAAGATATTCCATGCAAATGGAAATCAAAAGAAAGCTGGAGTAGCAATACTCATATCAGATAAAACAGACTTTAAAATAAAGAATGTTACAAGAGACAAGGAAGGACACTACATAATGATCAAGGGATCAATCCAAGAAGAAGATAAAACAATTATAAATATATATGCACCCAACATAGGAGCACCTCAATACATAAGGCAACTGCTAACAGCTATAAAACAGGAAAGTGACAGTAAAACAATAACAGTGGGGGACTTTAACACCTTACTTACACCAATGGACAGATCATACAAAGAGAAAACTAATAAGGAAACACAAGCTTTAAATGACATAACAGAACAGATAGATTTAATTGATATTTATAGGACATTGCATCCAAAAACAGATTACACTTTCTTCTCAAGTGCACATGGAACATTCTCCAGGATAGATCACATCTTGGGTCACAAATCAAGGCTTAGTAAATTTAAGAAAATTGAAATCATACCAAGCATCTTTTCTGACCACAACACTATGAGATTAGAAATCAATGACATGGAAAAAAACGTAAAAAAACACAAAAACATGAAGGCTAAACAATACATTACTAAATAACCAAGAGATCACTGAAGAAATCAAAGAGGAAATCAAAAAATACCTAGAGACAAATGACAATGAAAACATGATGATCCAAAACCTATGGGAGGCAGCAAAAGCCGTTCTAAGAGGGAAGTTTATTGCTATACAAGCCTACCTCAAGAAACAAGAAAAATCTCAAATAAACAATCTAACCTTACACCTGAAGGGGCTAGAGAAAGAAGAACAAACAAAACCCACAGTTAGCAGAAGGCAAGAAATCATCAAGATCAGAGCAGAAATAAATGAAATAGAAACAGAACAATAGCAAAGATCAATAAAACTAAAAGCTGGTTCTTTGAGAAGATAAAATCAATAAACTCCTCAAATCAATAAAATTAGAAATGAAAAAGGAGAAGTTACAACAGACACCACAGAAATACGAAGCATTCTAAGAGACTACTACAAGCAACTCTATGCCAATAAAGTGGACAACCTGGAAGAAATGGACAAATTCTTAGAAAGGTATAACCTTCCAAGAATGAACCAGGAAGAAACAGAAAATATGAACAGACCAATCACAAGTAATGAAATTGAAAGTGTGATTAAAAATCTTCCAACAGGGCTTCCCTGGTGGCGCAGTGGGTGAGAGTCCGCCTGCCGATGCAGGGGACGCGGGTTTGTGCCCCGGTCCAGGAAGATCCCACATGCTGCGGAGCACCTGGACCCGCAAGCCATGGCCGCTGAGCCTGCGCGTCCGGAGCCTGTGCTCCGCAACGGGAGAGGCCACAACAGTGAGAGGCCTGCGTACCACAAAAAAAAAATCTTCCAACAAACAACAGTCCAGGACCAGATGGCTTCACAGGTGAATTCTATCAAACATTTAGAGAAGAGCTAACACCCATCTTTCTCAAATGCTTCCAAAAAATTGCAGAGGAAGGAACACTCCCAAACTCATTCTATGAGGCCACCATCACCCTGATACCAAAACCAGACAAAGATACTACAAAAAAAGAAAATTACAGACCAATATCACTGATGAATATAGATGCAAAAATTCTCAACAAAATACTAGCAAACAGAATCCAACAACACATTAAAAGGATCATACACCATGATCAAGTGGGATTTATCCCAGGGATGCAAGAATTCTTCAATATACGCAAATCAATCAATGTGATACGCCAATATTAACAAATTCAAGAAGAAAAACAATATGATCACCTCAATAGATGCAGAAAAAGCTTTTGAGCAAATTCAACACCCATTTATGATAAAAAGTCTCCAGAAAGTGGGCACAGAGGGAACCTACCTCAACATAATAAAGGCCATATATGACAAACCCACAGCAAACATCATTCTCAATGGTGAGAAAGTGAAAGCATTTCCTCTAAGATTAGGAACAAGATAAGGATGTCCACTCTCACTACTATTATGCAACATAGTTTTGGAAGTCCTAGCCATGGCAATCAGAGAAGAAAACGAAATAAAAGGAATACAAATTGGAAAAGAAGTAAAACTGACACTGTTTGCAGATGACATGATACTATACATAGAGAATCCTAAAGATGCCACCAGAAAACTACTAGAGGTAATCAATGAATTTGGTGAAGTTGCAGGATACAAAATTAATGCACAGAAATCTCTTGCATTCCTATACACTAATGATGAAACACCTGAAAGAGAAATTAAGGAAACACTCCCATTTACCACTGCAACAAAAAGAATAAAATACCTATATGCAAAGAATAAAAAGAATAAAAGACCTGTATGCAGAAAACTATAAGACAATGATGAAAGAAATTAAAGATGATACCAAAAGGTGGAGAGATAGACCATGTTCTTGGATTGGAAGAATCAATATTTGGAACATGACTATACTACCCAAAGCAATCTACAGATTCAATGCAATCCCTATCAAACTACCAATGGCATTTAAAAAAATTAATTAATTTATTTATTTTGGCTGCACTGGGTCTTCGTTGCGGTACACAGGCTTCCTCTGGTTGCGGTGCGCGGGCTTCTCACTGCGGTGGCTTCTCTTGTTGCAGAGCATGGGCTCTAGGCGTGCGGGCTTTAGTAGTTGTGGCTCGTGGGCTCTAGAGCACAGGCTCAGTAGTCGTGGTGCACAGGTTTAGTTGCTCCGCGGCACGTGGCATCTTCCTGGACCAGGGCTCGAACCCATGTCCCCTGCACTGGCAGGTGGATTCTTAACCACTGCGCCACCAGGGAAACCCCTATGGCATTTTTAACGGAACGAGAACAAAACCATCTTAAAATTTTTATAGAGACATAAAAGACCCCGAATAGCCAAAGCAGTCTTGAGGGAAAAAAACGGAGCTGGAGGAATCAGACGCCCTGACTTCAGACTATACTACAAACTTACAGTAATCAAGGCAATATAGTATGGGCACAAAAACAGAAATATAGATTAATGGAACAAGACAGAAAGCCCAGAGATAAACCCACACACCTACGGTCAACTAATCTATGACAAAGGAGACAAAGATATACAATGGAGAAAAGACAGTCTCCTCAATAAGTGATGCTGGGAAAACTGGACAGCTACATGTAAAAGAATGAAATTAGAACACTGCCTAACACCATACATAAAAATAAACTCAAAATGGATTAGAGACCTAAATATAATACCGGACACTATAAAACTCTTAGAGGAAAACATAGGAAGAACACTCTTTGACATAAATCACAGCAAGATCTTTTTTGACCCACCTCCTAGAGTAATGGAAATAAAAACAAAAATAAACAGATGGGACCTAATGAAACTTCAAAGCTTTTGCACAGCAAAGGAAACCATAAACAAGACAAAAAGACAACCCTCAGAATGGGAGAAAATATTTGCAAACGAATCAACAAAGGATTAATCTCCAAAATATATAAACAACTCATGCAGCTCAATATTAAAAAAACAAACAACCCAATCCAAAAATGGGCAGAAGACCTAAATAGACATTTCTCCAAAGAAGACATACAGATGGCCAAGAAGCACATGAAAAGTTGCTCAACATCACTCATAATTAGAGAAATGCAAATCAAACCACAGTGAGGTATCACCTCACACCAGTTAGAATGGGCATCATCAGAAAATCTACAAACAACAAATGCTGGAGAGGGTGTGGAGAAAAGGGAACCCTCTTGCACTGTTGGTGGGAATGTAAATTGATACAGCCACTATGAAGAACAGTATGGAGGTTCCTTAAAAAACTAAAAGTAGAATTACCATATGATCCAGCAATCCCACTACTGGGCATATACCCTGAGAAAACCATAATTCAAAAAGAGACATGCACCCCAATGTTCATTGCAGGAATATTTACAATTGCCAGGTCATGTAAGCAACCTAAATGTCCATCGACAGACGAATGGATAAAGAAGATGTGGTACATATATACAATGGAATATTACTCAGCCATAAAAAGGAACAAAACTGGGTCATTTGTAGAGACGTGGGTGGACCCAGAGACTGTCATACAGAGTGAAGTACGTTGGACAGAGAAAAACAAGTATCGCATATTAACACATATATGTGGAACGTATAAAAATGGTACAGATGAACCGGTTTGCAGGGTAGAAATTGAGACACAGATGTAGAGAGCAAACGTATGGACACCAAGGGGGAAAGCCACGGGGGAGTGGGGGTGGTGGTGTGATGAATTGGGCAATTGGGATTGACATGTATACACTGATGTGTATAAAATGGATGACTAATAAGAACCTGCTGTATAAAAAAATAAAATCAAAAAATAACACTCAAGAGGAAAAAATTTTCAATGAATATTAGTTCTTTAAAACACTAGATATGATACAATAATCAGTTTAGGGTCTGTTCAAATTTGAGAGCTTTAATTGGCCTGTGGGTGGGTTGGATGTGCTGTTAAATATTGTGCATAATTAGGGATGTGTGTGTAAACAAGATATTTCAGCATAAATTGAATTATTCTATCAGGTAATATGTAACACTATCTAACCTTTTGCAAACTGCTGGTCTCCTCTTTTTTCTGTGAGATGCAAGCAAAGTTGACATTTTGCATAATCTGTGTTCCTGCCTGTCTTTTAATATTAAGTTGCTTTTTTTCTTCTCCTAACATAAGATGCTAGCAGACTAAAAGAAAAGAAGGAGAGGGACAATAATATTTTATGAGGGTTTCAAATCTTATTTTAAACCAGTGAGGAAAAATAATGTACATGAGTTGTGGTTCACAAATTGATTAAGAATAATGATGTAGCCATGATAATACATCACATTATCATTGAACATGGCCCTCAACAAACTGGCCATGAACTTAATCATTTACTATAACTACTCAGTCAAATAGAAACTCAGCCAAAACAAGTCTGTCTGATTATAGTCATAGTAGGAATAAGCCTTTATACCTTTTACCTTGCGGGTTACTTATTTTCTCTAACACATCCAAATAAATCATACACGTGAACAATTCAACTGTAAATAATATATGGAAAATCTTTAACCAGTAACTCTAAAAGTCAATACTAGCTTATATATGAAACATAATAAGCAATAATTCAAAGTCTTCTTGGTTACTGAAATTCTCTGAGAAAAATTTCACTACTCAATTGCTAATGAGTAATTGAAAAGTGGCAAACTGGAAGGGCTTTCGGCTGTTGGAAAGTTTGTGGTTTTCCCTATTTTTCACAAGTGTTTCCCCATAACCAGTAAGGGTCAACGTGACCAAGAATTATTCTTCAGTGCCCACCTGCAACAGTTCCCTAAAATTAAAAAGCAATGCTGGGCACTTTTAGTATCTCAGAATATAGTTCATCAAAGCTTGTAATTTTACAGATTGAGAAACTAAGGCTGAAAAAGATAAAGAGATGTATCCAAAGTTACAAGATGGTGGCAGAGCATGACCCAGCACTGAAAACCTCGCAGGAGGTTCATGTGACTCTGGGTCAACTGCAGGGCCACCTCTCTGCCTTTATCACCACAGCCTCTACGTGTGGCCCAGGCTCAGCACAACAGAAACCAGAATCTTTTTAAATTATGATTCTCTGGGACTTCCCTGGTGGTCCCGTGGCTAAGACTCCGCGCTCCCAATGCAGGGGGCCAGGGTTCAATCCCTGGTCAGGGAACTAGATCCCACGTGCCACAACTAAGAGTCCACATACTGCTGTGTGTGCACAGCACTCGAGTCCACAAGATCCTGTGTGCCACAACTAAGACCTGGCCCCGCACAGCCAGATAATAAATAAATAAATGTTTAAAAAAAAACCCAAAACACTATGATTCTCAACAACCTCAAAGTTAGCGCTGTGTCTCCTAACATACTACTTATAATGTCATTAGCAGAAACTCACTTGGTACATGTGTTACAGCTAAAAAAGAATATCAAAACCACCTGTGATTAAATAAAATTTATGAAAACAGTATTAAGCAAACTTTTCTGATGTAAATTGTCTGATTTAAAGAAAAAGGAATGCATTCTTTCATCATCAACAGGAGAGAACATCTGACATCAATTAACTCTCATCTACTTTAAAGTGAAGAATTAAACACAAAATTACCTTTGAAGGTTTCAAGTTCCTTCCTGTAGGAAAAAAAAAGATACAAATTTGTTAATCTATTCCCAATGGAAACTGCTCTTAGATTATAAAATTTTAAGTACTTCAAATGTCCAGAGTGGTATTTCTAGATGCTCACATGTCAATTATACTTCAGTGAAATTACCAGTACAATTAGCCTAAAGCTACTATTTTCAGTTTTTCTGCTATTACCCTATTAATGGCTCAAAAAAGTTCTACCAAAATTTAAACTATTAAAACACTGAAATACTTATAAGAAGACATACAGCATTTTAATGCCAGCTAGGAAACATCTAGTATATGTAAGAATCAGTTTATAAAAGCACTTAACAATTTTCCCTCCACTGATAAACCACAGATTTTTTAAATCTTTAATTAAAAATCATCCAGAATAGGAGCAGTGTTTTCCCTGTTAAATGAAAGGGGAGAGCATATATCAAAGGACTGAAGTCCATAGATCATCCTGACACAAAAGGGCCAGGCCTCCAGGAAATCCTCTGGTTTGTAATTTTGTCAGTGTCAATTAGCGATGCTGAAACACAAAGTTTCCTGGGGAAGTGTAAAGCCAGGGAAGATAGATGAACAATCATATAACAAAACATTTTTTTAAATAAATCTATTTATTCATTCATTCATTCATTTATGGCTGTGTTGGGTCTTCGTTGCTGCGCATGAGCTTTCTCTACCTGGGGCGAGCGGGAGTTACTCTTCGTTGTGGTGTGCGGGCTTCTCACTGCAGTGGCTTCTCTTGTTACACAGCATGGGCTCTAGGCACGCGGGCTTCAGTAATTGTGGCACGCAGGCTCAGTAGTTATGGCTTGCAGGCTCTAGAGCGCAGGCTCAATAGTTGTGGCGCACGGGCTTAGTTGCTCCGTGGCATGTGGGAATCTTCCCGGACTAGGGCTCGAACCCGTGTCCCCTGCATTGGCAGGTGGATTCTAAACCACTGTGCCACCAGGGAAGTCCCCATAATACAAAACATTTTTGACAAAGAAGTCAAAAGCAAGTTTTTTTCAGGTTTTCCTTTATAATTTTGTAATTATATTTTTCTCATTATCAGTACTAATAATTTTGAGGAGGCAAATTCATTTAGTAAAGGTTTGTTATCCCACTCAAAATATGAGACATTTATTTGCATGTACGTTTTACTAAAAATCTAGAGCTATTTTAGATTCTCAAATCAGTATTCCACATTGCTAATTACAATACCCGTCACGCTCCAAAACAGTTGACTACAATGAACAGCTGGCTGGTGGAACTGGCAAGGTGCCACTGAAAAGCCAATATTCTTGTAACAGCCAAGTGAAGGTTCTTAAATCAGATGGTCATCTCACCCCTCTTTTTTTCCTAAAAATACCAACTCATGATAATATTGCCCCAGCACCACAGTTCATTAAGAAAAAAGAATGTTATTTTCAATCCTATCATTTAAAAAAAAAAGAGTGCAATTGTTTCCCTTGAGCCAATAGCCCAGCTGCATTCTTAAAAGACTAGGTCCAAAGTAAACATGCCTAAAACCTACTTTACACTCCAATAACGGGATGAAAGCCGCAATAGCCCTGGCGGAAAGGCAACATGTATTGTAAGAGAATATCCTGAAGAGATACCTTCAATCTACTTTTTTTTTTCCTCTACTTCTTATTGATGCCCTCGTGTGAGCAATCCCCTACAGCCACCAAGGGGTGGACAAGATGACGGAACACTCAGTTCAGTATTTAGGAAGTAATTCTTTTCTCTCCGATTACAGTCTTTAGATAGTGTCTGCCTTCCTTCTTTTAGAACATGCAGCAGTAAACAAAATTTCAAAAAAGCACCTCCTGTTTTAAAAAGGTGAAACTTGGAGTAATGATTTCAGACATTGTTTTTCCCTTACTCTCGCCCTGAATACTAAAAACCATAAAGTGAAGAATCCAGTGTCTACTTTATTAACGAGTCATTGCCCAATTGAGGGAAGCTTTCACGTGGAAGGGAAGCTTACCATGCCCACCTTCCAACCTTCTGGCTGCCTCATCAAAGCAACGGAAAGCTGCTATGAGAAAAGAGGAAAGGCGAGCCGGGTGCTCTCCCTAGACACCTCTGCTTACAGACTGTCATGACCCACGGCAGTTCAAGAAACTTCCTCTCAGGAAGTCATCCACTCCTGTACCCAATTCTTAAGAAAGAAGGCTGGTTGAGGTAGTGGTAGTACAGATAACGGTGGTTTAAGCTAGAAGTCAGTGCTACGGAACTTTTAAAGAACTGATAAAGGAAATCAGTAGCACTGAAAGCCTTGAAGTGTTGTAATTTTTAGGGCAAACTCCACAATGTCAGAGGTAACAGCATCTGGAAATACAGAAGATATAAGAGAAGGGAGGGAAAGGCACGTCAAGCAGAGGTAACGGTGAAAGTGAAGCCGTGGAGGCTGAACGGTGTGGGTTATCTTTAGGAAAGAACAATTCGGAAGAGTAGGCTGAATGAAGAGAAAGTAGTGGGAGATGAAGCTAAAGAGGTAGAGGATTCTGACTGCCAGGCTAAAAGGATTTGGTTTTATTTTTAGCAGGAGAAAAACTTGAGCAAATCTGTGCTTTGGGAAGAACATTCTAGCCGTGATGGACAGATGCACTAACGAGGGGGAGCATAAAGCAGGGAGCACTCAGGAAACCATTAGAAGAGTTTGAAGAAGAGCCAACTAGTGCCTGGAAAGGGCAACATAAGTGGCAATGGCCATGAAGAGAGGGAGTCCAATTTGAAAAACGCCATGGAGGAGACTCAACAGACCATGGCAACTGATGACATGGGCACAAGGTACGTAACCGTGAGAGTTCTAGTCTGGATCACTGGAAGGAAAGGGAATTCGTTAGCAGAACACTTAGGAAGAGGAGCAGATTTTGGAGGGCAGCGCATGAGTTCAGTTTGGAACTTAATGAAATAATCTGGAAGGTAGGAAACCTAAGGCTGGTGATGCTGAAAGACATGACTCCCATCGCCTGAAACCCACTCAGGGATTCAGCTTCCCCACTGCCCGTTCAGTCCTGAACCTCCTCCAGCTTGGCTTCCAGACCCCACCACTGCACAGTGAGGGTCACCAGCAATCACCAAGCTGCCGGAGGCAGTGCTCACTCTCAGTTCTCGTCCAGATCCCTCAGCAGAATTTGATTCCTTGAGAAAGTTTTCTCTAGTTTTTCTCCTTCTCCCTCAGTTCCTTCTGCTACTTCTCTACCCCTTCCAGACCACTAGATGCTGGAGCTCTGCCAGCCTGGTCCTGGGCCCTCTGCGTAACTTATATTCTCTCACAAGGCAATTCATTCAGCTATGCAGCCTCAAATACCATCCACATACTGACTTCCTGATTTATACTTCCTGTCTTGATCTCTTCTTTGAGCTCCAGACGCAAATGCAACTGCCTATTTGAGAGCTCTGCTCAAAGTGGAGCAGGCTTCCCAACAATACCTGTAAAAGAGCCTGTTCGGGCTTCTCTGGTGGCACAGTGGTTAAGAATCCATTTGCCAATGCAGGGGACACAGGTTTGAGCCCTGGTCTGGAAAGATCCCACATGCCGCAGAGCAACTAAGTCCATGCGCCACAACTACTGAGCCTGTGCTCTAGAGTCTGCGAGCCACAACTACTGAGCCCGCGCACCACAACTACTGAAGCCCGCGCACCTAGAGCCCCTGCTCCGCAACAAGAGAAGCCACCGCAATGAGAAGCCCGCACACCGCAACGAAGAGTAGACCCCACTCGCCACAACTAGGGAAAGCCCGTGCGCAGCAACGAAGACCCAATGGCAGCCAAAAATAAAGTAAATAAATTTTTTTAAAAAAAGAGCCTGTTCTTCCTTCAGTCTCTCTCATCTCAACTCATGCCATTACCAAGTTCCTCAAGCTTTGGTTTATCCATCTCCCTCCTTCGCCACATCTAATCCATCAATATATCCTATTAATCCTATCTCAAAACATATCCTGAATCCATCCATTTCTCCCCATGTCACTACTGTCATGATGATAAATATCGCGCCTTGGATAAATATTCATTTTCTCATACTGAATGTAATCCTTGATCATTCGTTCAACAAAAAATGTACTGAGCCTTAGACACTAGGAATAATGTTAGGAATAGCAGTAGGAATAATGCTCAGGTTGGGTTATACACGTTCCACAACCTCAAGCAACTTTAGTGAGAAGAGACAGAAGTAAAGCAACAGTTAGAAACTGATGTCATAGATTAGTGCTCTGATAATGCCAGCCATGCTGAGGATTTTCTAGGAATACAGAGGAGGGAGCAACTCACACACTGTGGGTTGCTGGGAAAGGCTTCCTGGAGGAGCCAGGATTGAACTGAGTTTTGAGGGAAAGTATAACTGATGATGACAGGTGACACTGATTGAAAACATGGCAGGTGCTTCACTCTTGACCATTATTACGTCATACTCGCAGCTAACCAAATGTCTAAGTTCTGGCTACTCTCCAAACTCTTATCCAAGTTCACCTTTTCCATGAAGATATCCTTCACACTCAAATGGCCATCTCCCCTTACCTCAACTCCTATAGCGCTCAGGTCCATCAGTTTTATAACACCTGGTGCACTGCCTTGTAATGCAGTGATCTCCATGCAGGTATCATCTCTACAATTACACTGCAGAGATCCTGAAGTGCAGAGATCATGTCTCATCCACCCTGATCACACATGTGCACAGAGTCAGACACAACAGACACTCAGCAGCAAGTCATGATTATCAAGTACTGTGGCTGCAGAATGACTAATAGCTGCTTCTTCAAAGAAGCCTTTGCTAGGACTAGGGAGGATCTTATTCTTTATAAAAAAGTTTGACCACATAGTCTCTCATCTGATAACAACGTGTTTGCCTCTTGCAATTTCAAAAATCTGAGTCTCTTCTTTTTCAAAGTTTAATAATATTTTCAGAAGATCAAATAAGTAGAAAGAATTGAAATGCCTTCCTTTAGATTTTACCATATTTTAAATTTTACTCAATTCAGCAAAGGCCATCACAAAATTTAGCATAACCAACCCTGAAACTAAAACATTCACCAAATAACACCAGACTCAAAAATCTAATATTTCCAAAGGGCGAAACTGCTGTTTAATCATTTTCTCTACAGGGGTTGAGTTATGAGGGCAGGAAAAAAAAAAAAGCATCACATTAATAAATAAATCTATGGAGTGTTGCAAGAAGTATATTAAATCTGTATACGTATAGAAATCAACTAAATCAGACCCACAGATGCAAACTTAATAGATTGGAGCCACTGGATAAATGTCTCCATAAACACAATCATCTCACAGATGGAAGCACACTTTCTCTAAACACTAAACTGCTTCCCCAGGACAAATCCATGATAAAAACCTTACACAATGATTCTCTATGGCAAAATACCACATTCAAAATGTGAAGTGCAAAATCAACTCTCACATTTTTCTTCATATTTGAAAATGTTTAGGGGAAATTTTTTTAAAAGTATGATCAGCAATACTTTCTGTATTGAACACAGTAGAAGAGTGTCCCTTGGTTATGGCTGATGGATAGGAAAGTTCATAGGAAAGATCTTACAAGACCTCTTTCACAAAAGACCGGCTACTATTCACTATTACCCAATCTTTTGTTTCTTAGCATTCTACAGTCATGAAAATGTGTACCCTTATGCACTTGGTGAGTCTGTGGTTAAGAGGGTAGAAAGTGGATGAAGGTGGCGCTGGGGGAGAGCTGGCCTACCTGCTTGAGGTAATTTTCACAAAACTGTATCTTAGAAGTCCCTGCTGTCATTTGCTCCTTACACAGGTACTGTGGAGGGGCATGTGTTATAGAACAAGATCTTTTTAATATGTAGAATGGGAGGTGGCAACAACCAAGAACAGAACCCAAGAGAATAACAGAACTAAAGCATCTACAATGGCAACTAGACACTAACCTACAGTAGAGAAGAAAATTTAGGATATGAGTGTTATAGAAGTAAAAAAAAGGACAGTTTCAAGAGGTCAGGTAAATAAGGACTGATTTGTCAATGGGCTTAGTTACCTAAAGACTAAGAAGAAAAATACAGTTTAAATATTTAAAGTGCATCATGGATTTGGTCTCCATGAACGTCTCAATATGACACAACCTGTATACGATCTTTCTCTAGAACAATATTTTAACTTCAGTGTGCCATGCATCTTGTCCATTCACAAGCAACCTGTCAGAATGATCTACCTTGTTGGCTATTAGCTATTTTTGTATTTCTACAAATATTCCTCAGCTTTGTTCTGGGATACAGTTAATTTATTTGGAAACAGTTTGATCTTTTTGATGCTTGCTTTTATGCTTAGTTAAGCAGGTCTGGAACAGGGCTCAGTCAAGGGCTAACTGTACCGCTGCTGGAGGATACGCTCCTGAGTGCTCTGCCTGGTACCCCAGGAACTCTAAGCTTTTTCAGTCTGGCCGCTGGGCTCAGGCACAGTGAGGATGTGAGCGCCGGGCACTGCTAACTGACCCTTTTTGATGATATCTCCTCCTGCCTCAGGTGGTTTCCTCACATGAATTACCGGTCCTCTGCTGAATATTCAGGGGAGCTTTCTGCAGATTTTCCGTATCCTCTCTCCCTGGTACTGTGTCCTGTGAACTCTGGCTGCCTTGGGTCCCCAGGCGCTCAGCTGTTCTTCAGTTCAGAGAGTCTGCCAGGCTCTACCTGGGCCCCTCCCTGCACTTAGCCTGGAAACGCTCAAGGCAGGATGCTGGGGAAACCACAGGGCTCGTTCCACCTGTTTCCTATCGATCAAGGAGATCACTTCTCTTCTTTGCCCAATGTCTTCCAAAGTGTTATTTCCTTTGTGTTTTGGCTGCATCAGGTGGGAGAGTAAGTCTGGTCCCTGTTATTCCAGCTTGGGAGGATCCTTTCTGTAAAAGCACTGCCCGAAGGAAAGCTCTCCTGATCTACTTTCCATTCAGCACCCAAATGGATCTCCATGCAGAACCTCGGGAGCTAGTTATTGCCTTTCTGCCTATCTCTGTTGGACCTCCTTCTCTGTTGTTCACCTTGGAGAATGCCACTGGTTTCTTCTGTTTTATTCTCAGCAAAGCCGGGCCTGTGGCAAGTCTCCCAGGCACACCATCCTCAACACTCTGAAATGGAAGAACAGCTCAGACCCGTGGCCCACAGCCTGTCTAGTGGACAGTCAGTTCTTGAAGCTCAGGAGTTTGGTGGGTTATTCTCTAGAACATAAGCTGGTCAAATACTACTAAAGATAACATCTCAAATAAATCTGTTATGCTTTGCTTTAAAGATTTTCTAAACTGTCTACAGTCCACATTAACATAAAAATAAAACACAAACACAAAGAAGAGCACAGTTCCTTAGCATTAGCTGTAATACATAAAGCAAAAGGAATAATGACTCTCTCAAAATATGCCTGGGCACTGAATCTTATCAACAGAAGCAGTGCCCCCCACTCACAGGAGAGAGTTCTAAGAGATGACAATTAAGTTTCAAAGTCTAAATGAATCAGTGAAAAATGCTTCTAGAGTTTAGTATGCCCCAAAGCAGATTTCAAGTCCAATGGAAGACTGTGTTAAAATTACGAGTCATTTATAATTAAGCTGAAATACTAAAATCACACTGTTCTTCAAGATGTAGCTATTTTCAGAGAAATTCTGATGGTATGCTGCATACTGAACGGGAAAACAAAGGATCCAAAAGTCTGGAAGTAAGAAATATTTTAATTAAATCACTCACATATAACTTTAACTAAATTATTATGGAAGAATCTCAATAATCATTCTAAGGAATATTATGATGGTACTGAAAAGATTACAAATTTAGAAGGCTGAATTTCTTTTTAGCTCTACTTCTTCATTCTTCTAAACGTATCTGTTGCTCCTCTGCTTGGAACGGTGTCATCCTCCATCCCCGTGTGGCTGCCTCCTTACTCAGGTCTCAGCTCTCACGTGTCCTCCAGGAAGGGCCTTCCCTGCTCACTCCAGTGAAGCAACCCTCCCCACCTCTATAACGTTATTCTGTTTTATTTTCTTCAATATAATTGTCTGAAATTATCCTTTTTAAAAATCATGTACAGGGACTTCCCTGGCGGTCCAGCAGCTAGGACTCCACGCTCCCAATGCAGGGGGGGACCCAGGTTCGATCCCTGGTCAGGGAACTAGATCCCACGTACCACAACTAAGACCCAGCACAGCCAAACAACCAAACTAAATAAGTAAGTTAAAAATAAATAAAATCATGTACACACTTACCATCTGTTTCTCCCCACACCCACGACTACAAAGGCTAGCTGACTCCCGAATCTCAAGGCTATTTCTCTAACTGCTAGCTAGACAATGTAAATGGTCTTAGGTTCTTTATTTTGGCTCATATATCCAATATTAACGCTTCTTACTTGATGAAAAATGTATTTCCTATTGGTTATGAAAACCTATGCAAGGCATCTAGGAGTTACACTTGTATGGCTAACTCATCTTCTGAACCATATGACAACCTAACTACTGGTACCAGTACTTGTCTCTGCCTACAGCCATATTTCATGCACTATACCATGTTTTACTATTGATCAAGGCAGTGTCTATTCTGGTCCATAAAAGCTATCAGTAGGGCTTCCCTGGTGGCGCAGTGGTTTAGAGTCCGCCTGCTGATGCAGGGGGACACGGGTTCGTGCCCCGGTCCAGGAAGATCCCACATGCCACGGAGCGGCTGGGCCCGTGAGCCATGGCCGCTGAGCCTGCGCGTCCGGAGCCTGTGATCCGCAACGGGAGAGGCCACAGCAGTGAGAGGCCCGCGTACCACAAAAAAAAAAAAAAAAAGCTATCAGTAATAGCAATATCACTTTATATGCAGAAGAGTTATTAGAAAAGCTATTTATGGGTATCTTCCCCCTACAATTATACAGTTGCTTATATGTCACTTTCATTAGATAACCAGCTAAAGTAGGATGTCCTTTTTCAATGCAGAAATACTTAGGTTAAACCGTCTATTCAAATGTTTTTCAAGGGTAGATACACCCCTAGGAGTGTTCTAAAGCTCTATGTTTCCCTCTGCCCACACTGAGAATCTGCCATAGTAAGCCACATTACTGTTGGGATGGGTCACATCCCTGTTTTCACAGGAGGCAGGAATTTATTCTGTGCCGGGAACTTCTATCAAATATATGACAAAATATCGTATATCCGTTCTCAACTACAGATGCACTGATACCAACATCTGGGACGGAGTCCACTTATTCCAATGCAACAGTCAAAAAAAAAGACGACCCTGGCCTTGATGCTGGCCCCTAAGCAGTAACATAATTTCACGTAACTCAATCTCCTCCCCAGCTCCAACAACCGCTGCCTGCCCACTCCCCAGTCTCTGATGGGAGCAGAATGAGAAAGTGCAGCGGAGCCTATCGTAGACACGATTAGCACTGGAGGTGTGTGAGAAATTATCCTTCATTCTCCCACTCTCTCCATCCCCATCTAGTTGTCTGACCCAGATTTTCTGGAAAGCTACAGAGTGGGTACACTGTAATACACACACACACACACACACACACACACACACACACAACCTTTGTATTACACATTATCTTCTTCAGAGCAAGAAAAGAAAAATCATTAGTTTAGTTTGTAGGGCCCCTTGTTAAAGAGGAAAGAGGCTTATTTTTAAGAAACTCTTCCCTTGTGGACCACATAATAAAATGTTTAACTTGGGGTCTTTGAAAGTTTTTCAAATGGTGTAATATAGAATATCAAGTCACAGAATTTTAATATGTATTAGAGATGAATTGGTTCTATAAGCAAGTAAGTTGCGAAATGCTGAGTCAAATTTCTCTACTATAGGAATTCTCACAACCCTTAATAAACTGACATGTACTACAAAGTTCCATGAGGCAAATACAGGGTAAAGTGTTTCTGGAACTTATTTGATCATGGAATGCCAGTGGCTATCTTCTCAGTCCACTGTTCCTGTAAAACACTTCAGGGAATGTTGTAGCTAATAAAAAATTTCTAAATTCAATTTTTATGTTTATCAAAATAGTACATGTACATTCCTTAAGTCAAACAGTACCCACAAGGATTTATGATGAAGCAGCTTAGTTCATCAGCTGAGTTCTCCCCACCTTTCTGTCCTGCTTTTCGCAAGAAGCTACATTCAACTCTTCTAGAGATTTCTTCCGGTATTTACCTCCATTATTTGTAAATAATATGCCATTTTTTTTCATTTTTTTCCATTTATTGACACTAGCCTTCATAATATTCCCAGTTTTGATAACCTCTAGATTGAATAAAAGTAAGAAGCTTAAACTGTAAATAAGACATCTCTGAATAGTAAATATTCTACATAATTTATTATTGGAAAGATATTTTTTGATCTACATTTGACTGAATAAAACTACTTCATTCTCAGTGTTGTCAACTCAAATTATTTACACTACAACTGATTGTTAATCAGCCATATGTGTGTGTGTTGTGTGTGTTGTGTGTGTGTTGTGTGTGTGTTGTGTGTTGTGTGTGTGTGATGTGTGTGGTGTGTGTGTGCTGTGTGTGTGCTGTGTGTGCTGTGTGTGCTGTGTGTGGTGTGTGTGTGTGGTGTGTGTGTGGTGTGTGTGTGTGTGGTGTGTGTGTGTGTGTGGTGTGTGTGTGTGGTGTGTGTGTATTAACTAAACAAATTGATTCCAAAAGGTTTCTTTGAAGAAGATAGTTCATCCTTTTATATGCTGAATAAAATAAGTTAAGAATTTCAGGAAGACCATGCATATACAGTCAACTCATATTTGACAAGGGAGCCAAGAATACTCAATGGAGAAAAAACAGTCTCTTCGAGAAATGGTGCTGGGAAAATTGAATATTCATGTGTAAAGACCCCTATCTTACACCACTCACAAAAATGAGCTCAAAATGGATTAAAGACTTAAATATAAGACCCAAAACAATAAAATTTCTAGAAGAAAACAGGGGAAAAAAAGCTCCTTATTATGGGTCTTGGCAATGATTTTTTGGATATGATACACCTAAAGCACAAGCAACAAAATAACAAATAAACAAGTGGGACGACATCAAACTAAAAACCTTCCGCACAGAGAAAGAAGTGACCAACAAAATGAAAAGACAACCTATGGAATGGGAAAAAATATCTGCCCATCATAAATCTGATAAGGGATGAAGGTGAACTGGATGAAAGTGGTCAAAAGGCACAAACTTCCAGTTAGAAGATAAATAAGTACTAGGGATGTAATGTGCAACATGACGATGACAGTTAACACTGCTGTGTGGTATAAATGAAAGTTGTTAAGAAAGTAGATCCTGGGCTTCCCTGGTGGTGCAGTGGTTGGGAGTCCGCCTGCCGATGCAGGGGACACGGGTTCGAGCCCTGGTCTGGGAGGATCCCACATGCTGCGGAGCAACTAAGCCCGTGTGCCACAACTACTGAGCCTGCGCTCTAGAGCCCGCGAGCCACAACTACTGAGGCCGTGTGCCACTGAAGCCCGTGCGCCTAGAGCCTGTGCTCCGCTACAAGAGAAGCCACTGCAATGAGAAGCCCGTGCACCGCAACGAAGAGCAGCCCCCGCTCGCTGCAACTTGAGAAAGTCCACACACAGCAACGAAGACCCAACGCAGCCAAAAATCAATAAGTAAAACAAATTAAAGGCTTCATCATGAGCGTCCTTTAAACTGGAAACCTCCAGTGAATGACAAGTATATCAGAATCACATATATTCAGGTCAAACACATCCTCTGTGGAACAAAGTAAATTTAAGTGTTCTCTCATGTGTAACAGTGCTCATCTTGAATGAGAACGGCCAATGCTAAAAGATGTGAAATACTGGGGCTTCCCTGGTGGCACAGTGGTTGAGAGTCCGCCTGCCGATGCAGGGGACACGGGTTCGTGCCCCGGTCCGGGAGGATCCCACATGCCGCGGAGCGGCTGGGCCCGTGAGCCATGGCCGCTGGGCCTGCGCGTCCGGAGCCTGTGCTCAGCAACGGGAGAGGACACAGCAGTGAGAGGCCCGCGTACCGCAAAAAAAAAAAAAAAAAAAAAAAAGAGAGAGAGAGTAGATCCTAAGAGTTCTCATCATAAGGAAATCCCCCCACCCTTTTTTTGTATCTAAATGAGATGATGGATGTTGACTAAACTTTTTGTGGTACTCAATTTACAACGTATGTAAGTCAAGTCATGATGTCGTACACCTTAAACTTATACAGTGCTGCATATAACTTACATCTCAACAAAACTGGGAAAAAGAGTTTTGGAAAGATTACAGTTTATATTGATAAACACAATTAAGCAATGTTGCGTAGTATTTCCACTATCTGTATTTAGAAAGGCAAGTTAACTAGAACTGAGAATCACCAACGATTCTGTAAGCTAAATGGACCAGCTTTTATTTGGTCCTTTTAACAAAACTCTCCCTTATCTTCCATAACCTTGCAGGAAAGTATATTATCTCTATTTTACAGATAAGAAAGCCAAAGATAGGTCATTTGCAAAAGGTCATATAGGTAGGAAGTGCCAGAGAAGGAAATCAAGCTTAGGTTTTCCAGGACTTTTCACAATAACCAAAACAAATCATATTACTGTTAACAATTGTGAATTAAATCAGTACTTATCATTTCAGGATAAAAATATGATTTCAAGCTAAGTCACAAGTCTAATGTCTCATTAGACAATCAGATGTAAAATACTTTGGCATTTATTAATAAATATTTATTTTATGAAGATGCTATGAGTAACCATTAACAAATATCTACATATATAATTTTTTTCAAAGTCTTGGAAGGTCCATCAAAGTACTAGTTAATTTAAATTTCCCACCTTTGGTATTTCTCACTGAAACTGTTAGGTTTAAAACCTATTATGACATCTTACATTAATCTCATGCAGTCCTCGAGAAATAAATTTTATAATTTTTTAAAATTTGGCCTATCAGAACATGAAAAATTTACCATTATTTTACCTATAGATTTCAAGCTACTGATTATAAGCTGGTAATCCTCAACTGGCACACTACTTTTTCCTACATTATTTCAGAGTAACAGGTGCTATCAACAAATCTGTTTATCATACCTAAATTTACTAAAATTATGTAATTTTTTAAGAAGTCTCTCAAATGCTTGCCAAGAAAAGCTTAACAACAGGATAAAGTATAAAGGAAAGTGAACAGCTTGCCCAAGAGCAAAGAATTAGTAGAAGCCAGGACTTGGGTCTTCCGACTAATGACAGTGCTCTTTCTACTACACAATTCCTCTAAATACCTCTAAAATGATATTTCAATTATGTGAAACATGCTAAGATTTGTCCAGTACACTTTGGCTTTTACTCAAATTAAAGGTGAGGCTGTCTTCCAAACGCGAAGTTGATTTTCATTTTGTAACATATAAATTGTAATGTACTAATTATATATCTAATAAATCTAAGTCACTGGGTGAGAGTGAAGAAAAGAATGACAAATGAAACTTCATAGTTCCAAATCTTATTACCCATTTCCAGTTCAGGTTAGTCTAATGAAAATTATCACCGTAATAACTACTACTGACAGAGCACACACTGCATCTGATAACGACCATCTCACTGAACCCTCAAAACAACTCTAGGAAGCCGGTACGATATTATCTTCACTACAGGCTACACATGTTGAGGCTAGAAGATTCAATAACTTGCTGAAGGTCTCACAGACAACATGTGACAAAGCTGCGCCCCTTGCCATAGCCTGAGCTTAGGTTCCTTTTCCTCCTGCTCCAAATAAAAGGGAAGAAAAGGGGAAAAAGCAGCGCAGGATCTGCCACTTGGAGAAAATGAGGTCGGGGGTTCTACTTGATTGGGAAGCTCTGCCCATTGCACTTCTCCCCTCCACCACCTATCCCAGCCTTAGCTTTCCAGAACTCATCTCCAATAAAACAGCAACAGATAGTGGTACCAAAAAAAAAAAAAAAAAAAAATGTTTTGGAAAGCTTATTAAATAGATTTACCTGACACCTTTGTCTTTTATCAGTCCAAACTTATAAAGAGTAGCATGTAAAGTACTGTGGAAAACTTTGAGACTGAAAATGAATATCATGGTCAATTTTTCAAACTCACCTTTTATTTTTCTTGTAATTTTCCAGGTGTTGGGACTGCATATGTTTGTATCTTTCTAATTCACACTGTCCACATAAATCCTCCAGATTCAGCAGGTGGTTTTCTACCTCCTCAAAACTAGCCTCTAAATGAGCTGAAAGTATAGAAGGTCAAAAGAAGAAACAAACGTCAAAAATCAGAATCCTTGATCATGGAGAAAAGAAAAAGTGCCCAAAAGTTAAAAGTCTGAACTGTTGAGATTGTTCTGCATTTATCTAATATTTTTATTAAACTTTCTTGAAGCAAAATAAAATGCACTAACATTAAAACATACTTCAAGTTATCTTTTTTGAGTATATTTTTCTATCTCGAACATTTTTAAGACAGAACTTTCCAGAATACTTTAAATACTTTATCAACACATCGTAAATCAACTATACTTCAATTAAAAAAATACTATATTAAGCAGGATGAGGAAACAGAGTATCCTGATTAATCTAATGTATGATATCCTAATGATCTCATATACCACACACGAAGAGTCAATTTTCATATGCGAATATAGCAAAGTATAATTAACACGTTATGCCGGACACAATTTAATATCTGAGATTCCTAGTTACTTTAGCATTTGTTTTGCCTTGCACATGATATATAGAAACCTCCAAGGCACTGCACAGATGTACAAACACTCAGGAAGCAGTTCTCACTGTCCACTGGTCTTTCAACAGCTCAACTCTGCCTCTAGGCCACAGAGCTTTGCAGCTCCATTGGAACATGGAGATAATCTATGGCAAATCCTTCATTTAAAAGATTCAAGCCAAAGCCTGCAGAAATTATTTCAGAGCTCTGCCCAAGGTCACCTAGCTAGTGAAGAGCAGTCAGGAATCAAAACTGAGTCCCTCTTACATAAAATGATTTCCAGTTGATAGATGCGTAAGTAAACCAAGACTTCATAGTTATAGGGGTGAGGACTGGTTGTTTTCTCAGACAACAGAAAAGCTTCAGAGGTCAAAGATTTCAGAACTCAAACAGCATCAGGGCCATTTACCGAATACTCACCACATGGGCCAGACACTGGGGTACAAAGATGAAAAAGATAGCCCTTGCGCTCAAAGAGCTTAAAGTAGAGGGCAGACATATTTCAGTGACAACACTGCCTGACAGAGCTTGGCTTGAGGTGCTGTGACAACTCAAAGGAGAGGCATCTAACAGAGATGAGGGAGAGTGAGACTCAGCAAGAAATGTGACTCCCGCGTCTGGGAGTCACAGCCGTCCGGAGGAAGGGGCCTCGAGGAAGGAGCAAGCTGGCTGTGCAGCTTTCCAGCCTTGGTTTCATTCGGATAGCTAAGATACAAGGATGGTGTGTCTAATCCCTTCCCTTAGCCACTAGATTGTCACGTGACTTTCTAAATTAGCTTCTGTATCACCTACACTAGGCTCAAATTCCCTAAATTTCAACTTGCAGTTTTAGGGTTATTAAGATACATATTTTGTCTGTTTTTAATTGATCTGTTTGATCTGGAGATCTATTAAATCCAGAAGCGTTCACATTTTCTAATATCCTAAATTTTAACTCTACTAAATATCTATGCTTCTAAAAACTCCCGCCTCTATTTGGTAGAGTCTAGGGCTTAAAGACATGGATTTGGGGGGAAAATAAAATTTTACTGAAAAGTTAAAATGTGATGACAAGTAGTTTAGCATTCCTCTTCAAAGACATTTTAGGTAATGATTTTTATCATACTGATCTATCACTGTAGATCATGGCAAGTCTGGAAAAGACTGATAATGCAGTTCATAATGGTTTGGAATCTATCTTCGGGGTAACATACAACAGCTAATATATGTGACTATGGAAAGCCTAACCAGAAACAGCGTGCAAAATCTAAGTTTTAGTCAATGAAAAATTATATCTAAGATTTTAATAATGTCATAAATGGTACATAAGGAGTTTATGTGGCGGGAAACAGGCAACATGATGCTATTATGTTAGTTGCTATTTAGATTATTTTTTGTTATTATATTAAATGGAAAAATGACTAGCAGCCTCAGCCTGGGAGCTAGTGTTACTGGCCCGGAAGAAGCAATGTTCAGCTCATTCTAATAGCTAATAGGATTATTTAAAGGCTATTTCACTTTGATAAGTGATAAGAACTAGAATAATTACATTTAATATGGAATCCATTCAGCTTTAAGCTACTTGCTTCCTTTAGCATCACGCATGTTATCCTTAGCATAGAGGGGGCTGGATAACAGTGAGGCTTTGATATGTAGGCCAACAGCGTCATGTTCCCGTGCTGAATGGCAAACCGGGATTTAAAATGCTCGGGAGAGTCAGTGGTCACTTTACGGCTGCTGCCAAACTTGTATTTATGTTCTCCCCTTTAAAAGTTGTGGCCAGGGACCCTCACTCCCTGGCCACAGCCTACTTTTCCAACCTCACTACCACTCTCCTTCAGGACTGCTCACCACTCCAAGGAGGGTCCTGTGTGTTCCTGCCTCCTTGCCTCTGCCTCTCCTGAGAGGTCTCCGCTTGCCTCCCTGCCCTGCATCTCCCTGGCAGGTTCAAGTCAGAGCCCGCCCTCCTTCCAGCCTGCAGGGCTCTCTCCCCTCTTCTGTGCTTCCACTGACCTATGAGCCCTGCCCAGGACTTATACTCTGACTTTCTACCACAAGTTGTGTACTCTTACCTCTCTCAGGCATCTGTGAACGTCTTAAGCGTAAAGACTATATCTTTGCATCTTTGTATCCCCTAATACCTAGTCTGCTGAATTCAATTAAAAAGGATTTCTGGAGACAGAATGATTCTATTCCTCTAAAACATAAAATAATAACCAAGAAAGCAAATCTATGATTCATGTTCATCTAATTTAAATATTAGACGGTTACCCTAAATTTTGTAAACAAGTTAAGTTAAACATGGGCAGAGAACTTTGAAAACATTAAACAAGATGGTACTTTGTTATTAGTGTATCAAATCAGGCCCCATTACCAGTGAGTTAAAGCAGAAGAAGCAATGGAACTTTTCCATTTTAACTCTTAACAGGCTTGAAGTCAGTAATAAAATACAGAAGATCTATATTGATGAACATAAATCTTCTTCCCTTTTTATATTAAAAACTTTTAAAAAACCTCTTTAAATAATAATTATAAGCATATATATGGTATGTATTCTGAATATTTTATATTGAATTTAAACGGGCAGAAATTTAATCTCCCCATCACACCCTGCTCATCTCCTGTTAGGAAACGAGTTGCAGACATGAGTCAATCTGGTAACCAGACTTAGAATGCACGTACATAAAACACCAGCAGGCCTCCGTGGACACAAATGTACCTTTTTATAAGAAACTCCAGCCTCACCATTTTGCTCCCTATAACAACAGCATATGTCTCATTTAGTGATCAGTGGAAAAGATGGGTGGAATTTTATTGGGAAAAGCCATTTGGGAGAGCCTGACAGCTGTGCAGGAAAGAACGTCACAAATCTTCGGAAGGAGACCATCCCAGAGGAAGAGCCATTCTGTTTGGAATTTTCCTTCGTGCCATTTGTTTCGAATACATATTATCTGTAGTGTAACCACTGACAGAAGAATGGAACAGCACGTTAAAGTTCGTAATTTCACACTTAAATGAGTATATTCTAGCAAAAATAATTAGCCTCAAGGAACAAAGAAATCTTTGACTGTAAACCCACAGGTCACAGAGGCTGGGTACTAAAGGACCACAAGAGTCTTCAACAAATACTTTCATTACTCTTTGTGTAATAAGGTAATGATGGTATGATAATAAGGAACTTTAAGAAATGCCTTAAAAGCCATCATGGAACAAATGAGATCTGTGTAGTATATACTAAAAGGTGTCCAAAGAGAGTTAATGAGTCTCTTGAAGGGTCTAATCTCAGAATGTAACCTGGAAAATAAGATAACATATTTCATGAAACCCTAAAAACGGACAGTCTCTCTGCTAGATGCACTCTCAAACTCTGTACAGAGAAAGCAAAACAGGTCAGATCAAAAGAAAGATGCAAGCTCAGTATAAGGCTGTCATTCTCTTACAGCACTTTGTTATCTAAGAATTAACAGAATCATCTGTTCTAGGCAAAGGCAACAGTCTTTTTAAGTAGGTCATACAAAATAAACTACACAACAGAGATAACTCAGAAAAGCCCTTGACATTTTAGACTTCAATATAGGAATAGGATTAGACTACCCTCTAGTGGAAGTTCAAGAGAATTCAATAAATACTTTTCAAACATATGACCAGTTTTATGATAAAATGCACAGAATAAGAAAGGGTACAGGATGTGGAGGACAACATTCCCTTTTATCCTTACACACTGTCTTTCCATGTACAGAATACTACATTGTTGTTCTCACCACATTTCACGCTATGGTTTTACATTCTATTTTGCAGGACAAGCTAAATTACGTAACATCCATCCAAACCCTCCTGTCAAAGACAATGGATTTGTAAATTTGCAAAGGCTAGAGAGACTCCCAGTAGAACGTCAGCACCCTGGTGGAAGCTGCCCGGTCTTGTTCACTGCTGTATCCCCGGAGCCTACAAACGGCACATGGCACTCAGCAGATGCCTAATACACCAGGCACTGTGCTGAGTGCTTTACACCCATCACCTCCTTCAACCCTCCAACTACCCTACGAGGCAGGTACTCTCACCCGCAATCCTGCGAGCAAACTAAAGCTTAGAGAAGTTATGAAACCTGCACGGGGTCTCACAGTTAGGAAGCTGTGGAATTGAGACCCAAATCCAGATCAGAGAGTCAGTCCAACAGCCCTTATTTTCCAATTCCCAGCATACCTTTATCATTTCTTTTTTAAATGACAAGCCTTACCAGTAATTATCTATTACACAGGCTTTTGTAAGCTGGATGGATCACACCCCATTAAAAAAAACATGAGTGGATTATCTGTTCTTACTTAATTCCTGAGGGAGCATGTAATCAGAAGTCATATTTATTAAGCCATAGGACAACACAGCTAAAAGCATCATCAAAGGTTCAAACTGTTCACATCATATTAATCCCTTATTCTTTAATAAGGGCAGACCCTCTAGAGAGCAAGACAAGACTCAAAAGAATTAAGTAGCCTGGGAAATGGAGCGGCTGACTGGATATGGTATTAGATTTGACAGTGAAAGGGTAAAAAGTTCAAAGAAGCTAAAAGAATCCTAACATATAGGCCAGTTACCATTTTCTTCTAAGTTATTTTTATTTTTTATTATTGCTTGACTAAACCTTGTAATATTGTATCAAGGTATTTAGGTGATGATAAGGAGTCTTTGGAAGCTACCCAAAAATAAAGGAATCCACAGTTTATGAGCAAGCATTTAAAACCAAATGATTCGAATACCTAAGAATGATCCATAAACTCATTAAGATGAATTCGCAAAATACATTAGTGATATAGGTACATATTTATACAACCTACCAGATTTGGCTTCAAAATATTTTCCTGAGACAAAGGCAACAAAAGCAAAAATAAACAAATGGGCCTATATCAAATTAAAAAGCATTTGTACAGCAAAGGAAACCCTCAACAAAACGAAAAGCCAACCTCCTAAATGGGAGAAGATATTGCAAATGATATATCTGATAAAGGGTTAATATCGAAAATATATAAAGACCTCACACAACTCAGTATCAAAACCAAAAACAACCTGATTAAAAAATAGGCAGATGACCTGAATAAACATTTTTCCAAGGAAGCCATACCGATGGCCAACAGATACATGAAGAGATGCTCAACACCGCTAATCATCAGGAAAATGAGAATCAAAACCACAATATCACCTCACACCTGTCGGAATAGCTATTACCAAAAAGACAGTTAACGAGTGTTGGTGACAATGTGGAAAAAAGGGAGCCCTCGTGCACTGTTGGTGGGAATGTAAGTTGGTGCAGCCACTATGGAAAACAGTATGGATTCCTCAAAAAATTAAAAAGAGAACTACCATAGGATCCAGCAATTCTACTCCTTGGTGTTTATCTGAAGACAATGAAAACACCAGTTAGGAAAGATACATGCACCCCCATGTTCACTGCAGCTTTAGTAAAAATAGCCCAGATATGGAGGCAACCTAAGTGTCCATCAACTGATGAATGGGAAAAGATGATATATAAACGCAATGGAGTATTACTCAGCCATAAAAAATAACGAAATCTCGCTATTTGCAACAACATGGATAGACCTGGGGGGGTATTATGTTACGTGAAATAAGTCAGACAGAAAAATACCATATGATTTCACCTACATATGGAATCTAAAAAACAAAACGAATAAACAAAACAGAAGAAGACTCACAGATACAGAGGACAAACTGGTGGTTGTCAGAGGGGAGGGCAGTGGGGTAGCTGGATGAAAACAGGTGAAGGGGATTAAGAGGTACAAATGTCCAGTTATAAAATAAGTTAGTCATGGGGATGTAATGCACAGCAAAAGGAATAAGTCAATAATACTGTAATAGCTGTATTGTGGCAGATGGTTACTACACTCACAATGGTGATCAATTCATAATGTATATAAATGTTGAATCACTATGTTGTACACCTGAAACTAATATTATGTGTCAACTACACTTCAATGAAAAAAAAAAGAATCAAATTATTTGGAAGTGACCGTCTAAAATAGGACTTCAGAGAATCCTTTAGCTTTAATTTGCCTTTAGTGGTCAATGTCCTCAGATTAGTAAAGAGAGAAAATTCAAGCGAGCATTTGGGAAGCCTGCTCCATTCATTTAAGAAGCCAAAATGCAGTTTCTAAAGAAGACGGTATTATGTCACTAAGTATTATTTTTTCAGGATATTAGAATCCTAATTGAGAATGAAAATACAGTATATTCTCCCTTAAGAAAAACTTATATATACTGCATGCCCTAAGCAGAATTAACTATGAAAATAATTAGAATTGTGGCAAATGCATTTAATCAGAAGAGTAGTATCAAACAAATAACATTTATAAGCAGAATTTACTCTCAGCTGGAAAGAAAAGGGGGAATGGTATCAGAGGTGAACATCTCTGCAAAGAAATACATAACCAATGAAAAGCAAGTGACTCAGAGAGATACAGGAAGAGAAGCTAAAAAGAAAGTGGCTAAAAGGAATATTCCAAATATCTTGGAGGCTTTTCCCATCAGTTAGTTATCAAAGCCTTGAGAAGAATCATTCCTGTACTTGCAAGAGGGAAATAACGCGGAGGGCCTTCCTCCTAAGACCCGGAATCTCTTTTCCACACCCTGCCTTCAGAAATAACCGAACACTAAGGCCAGGGTTTCAAGAATGCAGTTCATGAGGCCTATTGACAGCTGCCACCCTAACTGCCTCATCCCTCACTGAGTACATCGTCATCGTGACTGGGATCCTGGATTCACACCTTATTAACTGTGTGACCCTGAGCAAGTCACAACCTCTCCAAGGCTAACTTTCCTTAGCTGTAAAGTGCTATAATAAAAGCTACCTCTGCAGGGATCTTGGGAGGATTGAAAATGTTTGTAAAGCGCCTAACAATCTCTGACATATAGTGGGTGCTATAAACATTAGCTATTGTTATCAGCAATAGCATTCCAAATACCATTCGTGTCTATTTTATTCACACACACACATGTTTTATGATTTGCTAATTACTTGCTTTGTAAATCAGCTTTGCTTTCAAAAAGGCAGTACTGAAAAACAGAAGAGATGGTGGGGTATCCTTACCTCCTTACCTATTAAGACTGGGTCAGGTTATCAGCTCAAGAAATTCAACTCCTATGTAGATAATCCCTACCTCTTCACTAAGATCTTAAGCTTGGTTAGAAAATAATAAGCCACAATATAATCCTAAGATGTGGCAACTGTCAAGCATAAAAGTTAATTTTCTGGGGCTTCCCTGGTGGCGCAGTGGTTGAGAGTCCGCCTGCCGATGCGGGGGACACGGGTTCGTGCCCGGGTCCGGGAGGATCCCACATGCCGCGGAGCGGCTGGGCCTGTGAGCCATGGCCGCTGAGCCTGCGCGTCCGGAGCCTGTGCTCCGCAGCGGGAGAGGCCACGGCAGTGAGAGGCCCACGTACCACAAAAAAAAAAAGAGTTAATTTTCTGAATATAAACTCAAGAAATAAATATCAGCATAATTCATCCCAATGAAAACAACAAAAAAATATAAATTTCCACAAGGTATAAATTTAGCCAAACAGGTAACCTAATTTAATGAGGGTTTGATCTCTCATCAGTTTAAAGAGGAAAAAAAAGCATATTTCAAGACATGAAGCTCTGAGCAGACCTAATTTTAAAAGCAACAACTCCCAGAGTATATCCTTTAGTCGTAACAAAGCCACCCTAATCCTTTTTATTTCCTACATTTACACTTTTAAACAGAGACCTAAAGTCACAGAGACCACCCTGAGTCGCTTTAAAGAGTCAACAAAATTATGTTTTCTGAGCAGAAATGAGGCAGAAAAAGTTGGTGGTATACTTTAGAAATCACTTCTACACTTTAAATCATTGTTTTCTGTCAAATCATCAGTTAATCAGAATATGAAATTAATTAGAACTATTTCCCCCCACATCCTGTTAAGCAATAATTTAATGTAGTCTTAGAAAGCTTTGGCATTACACCAAATTATTTTCATTCCTAGAAGTAATGTGCAGAGGCAAACATGGAACTTACTCAGACTTGCCGTCAGGGATTCTAAATCTGCCTTCAGGCCTGGAAGCTGCCGAAGCTGCTGCTGTAGCTCTACCAGGCTCGCCTGCTTCTTCTCCCAGTGCGCGGAGAGCACCACCACCTCGCTGTCGACCAGCTGCAACAAGGAAGAGGCGGGTTAAAGTAAAACCAGACCGCAGGCACAGAGATTACAGCCAGCATAATGAGAGTCAGCCCACGTTACCTTCAAAAACCCTCCGACTGAGTACAGACAACAGGAGACTCTAAAGAGACTGGAGCTGTTTTCTTTCTGAGAAAACAACCACCGTAACATCCAGTGCAGAAAACCTCAAATTACAGCTTTTATCAGTGCATCTTAACCCAGGAAAGAGAAAGGTCAGCAGTGACCTTAGAAGTCACTTCTAACTATACCCTATTTTTAAGTAAACCATGTATTTGAAAATTCAAATCTAGAAAAAATAAAACAAAAAACAACCACTAACAGCCGAAAAGAAAACAAACAAAAACAAACCCAAAACATAATGAATGGGTAATTATTTGTTTTACAAAAGGAATTCTTTTAAAAGAAAAGTTCCCTAATGCATTTAGAATATATTATGATTCAATTTCCATTTAAACAGGAACACTCACTGCATAAAGTAAGATAAATGGTACTTGTATACGGAGGAATTACTGAGGCAATTGATCAATTCCAGCAAAAGGAGAAAAGGATTTATACTAACAAAGAAGACATTCGGAGGTGAAAGGTTCCCAACAGCAGGGTGGTGAGATGCCAGACTAGCCTAAAATAATTCTAACTTGTTTTCCTGAAGACTGTAAAGACAATGACAGACAGCGGTTTCTCCCAGTCAATTTTGTTTTGGTTTTAACATGGTGAGAGAGGAAAGGACCTAGAATAAGACTTAGGAGGAGCATGGAGAGGTTATCTTTTGAAAACATCACCAATAATAAGAACTGTGAAAGATACCCATATTTTATACAATAAAGACTTCAAAATTCATTATATAAAAGAAGAAAGTGTATTTGAATTTTATATGTAAAATCAGAGTTCATAGTTAACTTATATTAAAAAAGGGACAATTGACGCATCCCAAGATTAAGATTCTTTAAGAGCTGAAACATGAATACAACTGATTTTTACTGAATCTCACTAAAGAAAGAACTTTTAGAGGAATAAAAATATCAAAGTAAGATACAAAATTATTTGCATGTGGCGCTAGATCATTTTAGCTTCCACATTTTAATATTCTAGGAATTCACAACATCGAAATAAAAAAATTAAGCTACAATAAAGAGGTTAGAAAGCTGCCCTCTTTCCTCACATTATCCCCACTTCACGCACACCTCCCCACTGTCAGTCAGCCCACATTAAAGGGGTAACCACATCGTCTCATACAAGCCTCAGCTGAGCTGGGGAGGTGACACCAAGCGCTACTCCAAGTGCATGTCTCATTAATTCTGTATACTTCAAAATGTCCGTGCCAACCGGTTTTGTAAAGATCCTGAAGAGGAGTTTAAAAGATACTGAGCATTGCTAACAGACACAGCTGTGATGCAACAGTAAGGAAACTGGGCTTGAAACAAGGATCCGTGCCCATAGGGTTCATCTGTAATATCCAACAAGTTTCTACTGACCGCCCGCTCTTTGCCCGGCACTGTTTCAGGCACTGGAGATACCATGGTGAACAAAACAGAAAAAAAGATCCCTGCACTCTTGGTGCTTTAGTCTGGTGTAGGTCTCACAAATTTTCTTAACTGCAGTTTTTAAATTCCAAAAAAGAAAAAATAATTCCTGTATCACAGGGCTGAACTGATGATAAGAAAGATATTTTTCCTGGTACATGGCATATCTTTTAAAAACTTTGTTAATTCTTAATTACTCTGGCTAATTATGTTAAAAATTTGAAAATTCTAGAATAAACAATTTTTAGATATGAACCATTTCTTACTGAAAAGTAAAGTGAAACATACTTAAGTATTAAAACTTAAGTACAGTATAGTTCATGTCTTCCACAAAATTGAAAATTATATTCTGTATATAGAATTATAAGAAGCGTGCACAGAAAGAATATATCAGAATACATCAAAATACTATTTTAATTTAAAAGAATGGGATGTTGAATGGATTCTCAGAAATCATTATCAAGTGTAATATAAGAATACTAAAACATTTTGAGCATTTCTATGTGCCAGGCCCTGTGCTAAGCAATTTACATATATTATCTCATTTAACTACACAGCAACCTTGTAAACAGAGCAATATTACCACTTCCATTTTACAGAAGAAGAAACCAAGGCACAATGAAGCTGAGTCACTTTCCCAAAGGCCACAGAAGACCTAGATTCAATCCCAGGGAATTTGACACTTAAGCCCATGCCCTTAATTGATATTCTAGGGATTGTGTATAAGGGGACATGAAAGGAAGAAGTGAAAAGCTAGCAAAAGAAAAGGTTCTGAAAAACTGTACTTCAACTTTACTTAATAAGAAATGAGCTATCTCCATAAGGCCAATTTTTCTCCTCCAAGTAAACAATTCTGAAAAAATCCAGATTTAACACCAGGAAATCAAGTTTAAGTAGCAAGACAAACCCACAGTTTGGGTTTGTTGCCCAAATTACAAGTCATTCCAAAATTCCTTCTGGTGGACACTGAAGTTAGGAGAACAAAGAAAAAGCAGGGATACAAGTAAATGGGTAACATTAGGACCTTACTTTGTATAAAACAGTTCTGTGTTTTGGGGGCATGTTATTTCATGTGATTTTCAAACAACTTCGGTAAGCAGTGTAAGTGGTGTTATACCATTTTATATGTGAGGAAACTAAAAATAGAGAGACTCCGTTTATCTGCCCAAGGTCAAAATGTATTACTGCAGAAAGTAGGCATTCCCACACCCAGTTTAGTTCACTTCCCACCACAGGCAGAAGAGATCCAACCTGAAACACAAAGGGAGTGAAGCATGCCTAATTTAAGCAGCTTACTCACCAAATTGTTAAAACATGAATCTTAAAAGTTCAATTTGAAGGCAAATATTTCACAGTAATAAAAATTATAAGCAAATAATGCACTGGAAGTCTAATTTAAAAAGGTACCCTCAGAATCTAACCCCTAAGTCACTATCAATTATGTACTCATTTATATATTGCTAAGGGAGGGAAAAACAAATCAAAAAACTTGTTAAAAAAGAAAAGAAAAGAAAAAACTTGTGGAAAATGTCTAGACAACAAAGTTACCATTGACTAACCTGTTTTCTAAGATATTGCTTTGAATTTTAAGACTATATAGTAAGAATTAGCTTTAAAGTAATTGAGTATAAAATAATTTGTCAAAGAAAACTGAATTGTCCTTAGGTATATTTGCCCTGGCAGGTTGATACTCTTTGGTTAAAGGCCACTAAAGACACATGAGCATGGCCTAACAAAACAAACACATGATAAAACACTTTGCATGTTAAAGATATACATTTTAAATATTTACATATGTCTCAACAATACGTCAGAGAGCTTTTTGGTTTTTGGGGGTTTTTTTTGCGGTACGTGGGCCTCTCACTGTTGTGGCCTCTCCCGTGGCGGAGCACAGGCTCCGGACGCGCAGGCCCAGCGGCCATGACTCACGGGCCCAGCCGCTCCGCGGCATGTGGGATCTTCCCGGACCAGGGCACGAACCCGTGCCCCCTACATCGGCAGGTGGACTCTCAACCACTGCGCCACCAGGAAGCCCCCCAGAGAGCTTTAAAATAAATTTCCGTCTTTAAAGCTGAGAACTATATTTCTGAAAATGAACAGAGGCACTTTTGATCAGATATGGGTCTTAAAATAACCAAATACTCGACTATGAAATGTAGCATTCAGCAACAGATCTTACAGGAAATTCTTTCTCCTATATATTTTATTATGAAACACTTCTTAAAATTAAAAAAATAATAATTTTTGTTAAAGCTCCTCTACAGGACTTCCCTGGTGGCACAGCAGTTAGAATCCTCGTGTCAATACAGGGGACATGGGTTCGAGCCCTGTTCCGGGAAGATCCCATATGCCATGGAGTGAGCCACAACTACTGAGCCCACAAGCCACAACTATTGAAGCCCGCACGCCTAGAGCCCATGCTCCGCAACAAGAGAAGCCACCGCAACGAGAAGCCCGCACACCGCAACGAAGAGTAGCCCTCGCTCGCTGCAACTAGAGAAAGCCCACGCGCAGCAACGAAGACCCAACGGCAGCTAAAAATAAATAAAATTTAAAAAAAAAAAAGCTCCTCTATGGGATATGGTCTTCACTGAATATTGTGGGATTCATCCATGCTGATACATGTAGGTACAGTAGTTCACTAATTTTTCACTGCCGTGTGGTATTTGATTTTATGAATACTAATAGTTTACTCTATAGGGTGGACTCTGGGACTGTCTAAAGACGCAACAAAACCTGCTATAAACGTTCTGGTACAAATCTGTCGCACACAGCAATTTTCACAAATTAGTTACCGATGTATCTAAAGTATTGAGCTCCTCATCCCCTGGGGAGGCTCCACAGGGCTGAAGTAGACCTCCCCCAGCCTAGCCACCTCTGACTTCAAGTACTCTCATCTATTTGTTACATAATGAATAGATGATACCATGCCAATGTTATCTGCTGAAATGTGAGCCATACCAGCAGCCCCAGGGGAAAGCTTGGGACACAATACTACAAAATATCCCTAGGGGCCAAACTGTTGTTTGAAAGGTATGTGGAATTCCAATTTCCACTTCAGGGAAGCTCATTTTTCTAATGTGACTGTGCCAATGGATTTATACTCCCTAGTTCTCATCAGTTTCTTCTAAGGGACAACTGTCATCAGTGAATAATGACTGACTGCAGAGAAAATTCACGGCTTCTTAAATGTTTGATAATCTAACGAGTGTGAATTTGAGGTTTTCATTTGTATTTCCTTGACTACTAATCAATTTTGAACATTTTCACATTTACTGGTCACTCATGTTTTTTCTTCGGTGTAATACCTGGTCATATCTTTTGCTCACTTTTTAATGGGTTATTGTTCTCTTTTTATTGGTTTGTAGAGGTTTTTCATATGTTTTGAACACTAATTCTCTGTTTTGTGAACTGCTTAACTTTTTCATGGTGTTGTTTGGTGAACAGAAGATTTGATAAAAATTATCAATATTTTCATTTATGGTTGGTGCTTATTATGCCTTGTTGAAGAACTCTTTCTCTACCCTGAGGTCTTAGCTTTTCTACTATTTTCTAAAAGATGCATAATTTTTCCTTTCACATTTAAGCCTGATGGAGCCAAAATCTGAACCACGATCTTCAACTACTTTTTTTTTTTTTTTTTGCGGTACACGGGCCTCTCACTGTTGTGGCCTCTCCCGTTGTGGAGCACAGGCTCCGGACGCGCAGGCTCAGCGGCCACGGCTCACGGGCCCAGCAGCTCCGCGGCACGTGGGATCTTCCAGGAGCGGGCACGAACCCGTGTCCCCTGCATCGGCAGGCGGACTCTCAACCACTGCGCCACCAGGGAAGCCCCTCAACTACTTTTATTGAACATTACATTGGAGGTTCTACCCACTGTAAAAAGACCTGAAGAAAGACTGGTAGGTTTTTCTTCTTCCCTTCCATCCACACAAAACAACTCCCATCCCTGAACGCAAATTATTAGAATAAGAGGATTTAGCAAGACGATTGACCATGGGATCAAAATACTACAAGTCAAATACTGCAGGTTTTGGTAGATATTAGGACAAAAGTTAACTTCTATTAGAAACTTGCTAAAACGTTTTACTCTGAATAATTTTACTGAATGTATTTTCTGCATCTGATGATTATATATTTTTCTCTTTTAATTTGTTAACGTGATCAACGGCATACAAAAGATTTTCTAATGTCAAACCAACTTTATAATCCTGGAATAAATCTGGGGTGTTTATGCCTGGCTGGATTTGGTCTGCCATCACAGCCATATATACAGCAGGATGTCTCCCAGGTAGAATGCCTCTTGCTTATCATCCAACATTCAGAGAACAAGCACATATACAAACACATACACAAAGTTTTGGCTAACAGTTATATAGGAAAACTTTACATTTAAGCTTGATACACATTTTATAACAATGTGTGAGAATATTCTCAAGTGAAATTTCAAATAACATTGGTAGAATATGAGAATCACAAGACAGTACAAGGAGCCCATCTACAAAGGAGAGGCAAGCCCTGCATACTGTGAGTGTTGAGAGGTCACGTTACTACACACGAGGCAGCTGTCTGTCAACGAGTGTATCACAGGTTTGGTAAGCAGAAAGCTATGTTTGAAGCACTTTACTACCTAACAGACTGCTACCATCTATAGACGTTTTGCTGGTTGTATATATATATTATAATATATTCTTAAATATATTTAAGAAAGTTGGTTGAGGGCTTTGGGTGGACGTGTAACACATTATGACTTTTCCAATTTAGAATGTGACAAATAGGTTCCTGGATAGAGTGCTGGCACAGAACATCTGATTTCCAGAAATAGGTTACTGAAGTTAAGTGAGAGATAATGCCTCCATTTTGCTTGTAATTTTTGTAACTGTATTCATGAATGGGACTGGGCTCCAATTTCACCTTCTCATACTTCCCTTGTTGGGGTTCAGTTTCAGTTATTCTAGCCTCATGAAATGAGCTGGGCAGTTTCCCCTTTTTTCACTTGCTGCAGGAGTTTGTCTAACATTGAAATGGTAGTCTCTCTGAAAGTTTGATAGAACTCTCCTATGAAACTTTGTGGACCTGGTGCTTTCTTAGTTAAAAGATTAATCACTAATACTGTTTCTTTAGTGGCTATAGGACTATTCAGGATTTGTACTACTTTTAAAATTGGTTTTAGTAAAAATTTCCAGGGTTTTTCCATTTTGTCCAAGCTTTCAAATTTGTCATAGAGTTGCTCACAAGCTCTTATCTTTCACTCTGCTGTAGCTGTAGTTATATTCTTTAATTCTTAAAATTATTTATCCTTCTTTTCTTGATCCATATCACCAGACATCTATCTACCAAATTTTATTAGTCTTTTCTAAGAACTGTGGCTTTGTCTGGCTTCTATTGTATTCTTTATATTCTATTTCATTTACTTTTTTCACCTTTATTATCTCTTTCATTCTTCCTTCATGATTTATTCTGTTCTCTAATTCTTAGGTTAGATTAGCTCACTGACTTTCAGTCTAATTTTTCCCCTATAAAATTTCCCTCAAATTAGTCTTTGGCAAATTATACAATTTATGTGTAGTAATTATAATTCAGTTCTATTTAAAAACTTTCAGTATTATTTCCTTCTTTGAACCATAAGTTATGCATTATATTTTTTAATAGTTTTTTAAAAAATAAATTTATTTATTTTTGGCTGTGTTGTCTTCGTTGCTGCACATGGGCTTTCTCTAGTTGTGGGGAGAGGGGGCTACCCTTTGTTGTGGTGTGCGGGCTTCTCATTGCGGTGGCTTCTCTTGTGGCAGAGCACAGGCTCTAGGCACGTGGGCTTCAGTAGCTGTGGCACGCGGGCTCAAAGTTGTGGCTCGCGGGCTCTAGGGCGCAGGCTCAGTAGTCATGGCACATGGGCTTAGTTGTTCTGCGGCAAGTGGAATCTTCCCAGCCCAGGGCTCAAACCCATGTCGCCTGCATTGGCAGGCTGATTCCCAACCACTGCGCCACCAGGGAAGTCCCAAAGCATAATATATATTTTTAATTTGCAAACGTATGGAATTTTCAAAATTGTTTACCTATACTGACTTCCAGCTTCATTTGCACCAGGATCAGAGAATATTCTGTATGACTTGATTTACATGAAACTTGTCTATTTACGTGAAACTTGTTGAGAACCGCTTTGCGGCCCAGTACATGGTCAATTTTTATGTGTTCCAGGTGTGCTTTGAAGAATCCGTATGCTGTATTTGTTGGGGCAGATTCTGTATTTGCCTATCTGGTCAAGTTTGTAAATCACATTAGTTGCATGTCCTATATCCATACTTATTTTATTTGGGTTTTTTCCCTATCAATTAAGAGGAATATATTAACATCCCCCCATTTTGATGACAGATTTATCCATTTTTCCTTATAACTTGTCTTTTATATACGGAGACTTACTAGACACACAGGTTTAGACTTTTTCCCCTTAGGGAACTGAATCTTATAGAGTGATCCTTTGTTTCCTATTTAATTCATTCTCATTATTCTAGTTTCTTCTACAGGTTTAAAAGATATACACTATTTCTGTTCTTTAGTGGTTACCCTTGAAATTCTGCCCTCCATATTTAACTTTACATCTAAGGTTAATTAATATCTATACCCTCCCCATTAATAACGCAAGGGCTTTTAAAATACTTGAACTCTGATAATCTGCCTTCCAGATTGCATGCTATTCTTATCTAGCATTTTTGTTCTATCATTTTTAATTCCACAAACTAGATAACTGATAGAAATACATAGTCACTGTTTATATTTACCTATGGTTTACCATTTTCTTTGCTCACTATTCCTTCCTATACCTGAGACTTACCTCCCAAAATCGTTTCTTTTATCCAGAAATACATTTTTTAGAAGTTCCTTTATTGGACAACTGTTGATAGAAAACTATTTTTATCTGAAAATGTCTCACTTTGCCCTCATTCTTGACAACAGTTTGAGAAGTCTAATGGAAACTCATTCATTTGTAAGTGATCTATCTTTTCTCTTTAGTTACTTTGAGATCTTCTCTTTGCCTTTGGTGTTCTGTAGCTTCAACATGATATGTCTAGGTGTGGATAATTACTTACCTTGCTTGCTTGTAATACTTTTTGGATCTAAGGATTTACAGATCTCATTTCTGGAAAATTCTCAGCCATTTACATTTTCCTAATTGTCTTTCCCTCATTCTCCTTCTAGATTATTAGATATATTAAGCTGAGCTATATGAAACTGTAATTTTACAGATCAAAAAGGTCTCATATTGGTAATCTTACTTGGTTCAACCTATAGACCTTTTATAACTATTTTCTATTAACTCCTCTTTTCTTCCATTTTCATATCTCAGAAATCCATTCTGGGTAATGTCTGACTTTATCTCCTACTTCAATGTACTCTTTCTTCAGCTACAGATACCTGCTGTTAAGCACATCCTTTGGGTTTTTAATCTCAATGACTTTTAAAAGTCATGTTTTAAAGTCATGTTTCATACTCTCTTATTCCTTACTCATTTTCATCCATCTTTCATCTCTCTAAAAAACTTTGTATGTTCCTATTTAATTGTCTATATACAAGAGTGCAATATCTAAAGTGCCTTACAGGTCTAAATCTTACTCTTTGGTTCTAGTGACTCCAACTTTTGGTAATATATTTCTTTTTGTGTTTGCTAATCTTTGGCAGGGGGGAGGGGGGTGGTTAGGGGATGAATCTGTGGGACTCTTGAAGGGCCTGGGTTTACAAGTTTCATCCATGAAGAACTGGTATTTGTTTCTGTTGAGTGTCAAAGACACAGTCACCTGTAGCCCTTTCATTTCTTAAGTTAGTGGTTCCTTGATCATGCAGGAAGTATAAACTAGAGCCCAACACTCATGTGAGGCCAAGACCATATAAACAAATCCAAAATGGAGACTATATTTATTCCAAGTTGTTATGAAGACAAGTTTCCTTGTTGTCTCCTTTTGCCAACAAGTAGCTTTTCTTTCATCTTTTCTTAAATGTCCTAGATTACCCTTTCACCAAGAGATGTAGTCACTTCAAACATCCAAGAGCTTTATGCAGGAGTCTTAGACTCAGTTCCCCATAGACGAAAATCTCCTGTCACCCAAATCTCTAAAGCTTTTGTTTTACTATTTGACCCCAGCTTCCATGTTATTTTTTTAACCACTCTCATTTCAGTTCCCTGGTGTTTTTGTTTGTTTTCTGCCTTTAGGATTTCCTTTAATTTTTGTACACTTACTGCATTTAAAAATTAAAAAAAAAAATCTATCCAGCATTTAGGTGTTTTACACCTAAAGGGCTTTTCAAAGTATCTAGTCTGCCTTACAAACAGAAACCTATAACCTTCCTTTTCAGTAATTTCTAAGAGAAACATTAATGTCTAAATGTTATCATATGTATTACCATGTTCTGTACATGTAACTATTACAGTTTCATTAATTAGGTAAATGGTGAAGTCAGTCTAAATTAATTAAAAGTCAGAATCACAGAAGTGTTTTTAGAAAGAAATAACGTTTGATTGCCATCAATAACACAGACTATATTTCATCTTGGCTAAAAAAGCTTTAAGTACATATACCAAATAATTTTAATTACAAGTCTCTTTTATTCATTACACACTCTATAGAGCTAGAAAATAGGTTGTTCTTCTAAGTAACTGAGGTTGACTCCTGAGATTTTTATATTTATTTACTAATAAGCAAATTAATGATTTTAAGTAGACTGAGCAAAGTTAAACTTTTGCCCCCCAAAAAAGGAATTCTTAAATAGTGAGTAGAAAGAAATGACATAATTTACATAAACTGCAAAGGTATCAGACTCAAATTCAAAGCATTATACCTGGATGAACCAAATATTTACTTGCAACTCTAGAATAAAAGTTACAAACTCTCTAAGCTAAATTACTTGACTGAGAAATTATGAAAAAGTGCTTTATTTAGGGAGTTTCATAATCAACTACTAAGTTTAATTTCAGATATCCTGCAAAACGTTTTAACACAACTACAAATTTAATTTCTTAAAAACTAGCATGTAAGACTGCAAAAGGATATTTTCCCCGTGAGTATAAGATTAGCCGATTCTTTACCTCGCCAGCACTTGCACATTCCTGGGTTCTTCTGTGGAGTGCAGCCCACGTATCTTCATACCTAAGAAAAGCAAAAAATAATTCAAAATACAAACCACACATTAAAAAAATCCTACCTATGTATACGTATGGCTGATTCATTTTGCTGTGCAGTAGAAGCTAACACAACATTGTAAAGCAACTGCACTCCAATAAAAATTAATAAAAAAAAATTCTACCTAAAAATGAACCTGTTACACCCTGTGGTGTCAGAAAGGAAAGCTCAAAAAATAATGGAGACACATTGTAAACACACAGAAGTCAACTTCAAGGTCAACTTCAAGGGGCTTCCAATTGCCAAATCTGGGACAACCTGAGCAACAAAACAAATAATGGTAGAAATGGGTTATAGTTCATGGACTAAAACCAACAGCCATGAGTTCATAGTGATTTAAATAAACAGTTGAATGGGGCAGAAGGGAAAAATTCTTCCTTGCAGTAGAATTCCAATTAATAATGATAGAAAAAATGAGAAAGATAGAAAATCACCATTTGGTAAACACAATACTAATTATTTCAGGCAAGAATTCTAATAGATGCTAAAATTAGTGGGTGAGAGTATAAAGAGAAACAGGATATTTTCATAGTCTCTAAGTATCTCCCCACAGGATACTTATTAATTTAAAAGGGGGAAACAGTATTAAAGTGGAGAAACCTGGCAGGCACTTCCTTAACCAAGTGGTCAATATTAACATCAGCAGTAAGGAGACTATCAACATCATGTACCTACTGATACAATGCACTGGAGGACACAACATTATTCTTCTGTTATTCTCACCATAAAAGCACTAACTTGAATTTAATCATGAGAAAACAGCAGATAAACCCAAAATGAGGGATATTTTGCAAAATAACTAGCCAGAAATAAACCCATGCATATATGGCTCAATTACTTCACAACAAAGGAGTCAAGAATATACAATAGGGAAAGGAGAGTCTCTTCAATAAATGGTGTAGGAAAAACTGGACAGCCCCATGCAAAAGAATGAAACTGGACAATTATCTTATACCACACCCCAAAATTAACTCAAAATGGATTAAAGACCTGAATGTAGGACCTGAAACCATAAAACTCCTATGAAAAAACATAGGCAGTAAGCTCCTTGACATCGGTCTTGTGATGATTTTTTGGATCTGATACCAAAAGCAAAGGCAAAAAGAGCAAAAACAAACAAGTAGAACTACATCAAACAAAAAAGCTTCTGCACAGCAAAGGAAACCATCAACAAAATGAAATGGCAACCTACTGAATGCGAGAAAATACCTGCAAATCATACATGTAATAAAGACCTAATACCCAAAATATGTAAAGAAATCATACAACTCAATAGCAAAAAACAATCTGATTAAAAAACAGGTAGAGGGCTTCCCTGGTGGCGCAGTGGTTGAGAGTCCGCCTGCCGATGCGGGGGACGCAGGTTCGTGCCCCGGTCCTGGAGGATCCCACATGCCGCGGAGTGGCTGGGCCCGTGAGCCATGGCCGCCGGACCTGCGCGTCCGGGGCCTGTGCTCCGCAGCGGGAGAGGCCGCAGCAGTGAGAGGCCCGCGTACCGCAAAAAAAAAAAAAAAAAAAACAAAAAAACAGGTAGAGGCTCTGAACAGATATTTTTCCAAAGACATACACATAACCAACAGGTACATGAAAAGTTGCTCACTTCACTAATCATCAAAAAGTGCAAATCAAAACCACAATGAGATATCGCCTCACCCCTGTTAGATGGCTATTCTCAAAAATACAGCAAATAATAAGTGTTGGTGAGGATGTGAAGAAAAGGGAACCTTTAGTATGCTGTTGGTGGGAATGTAAACTGGTGCAGCCACTATGGAAAACAGTATGGAGGTTCCTCAAAAAATTAAAAATAAAACTACCATATGATCCAGCAATCCCACCTGTGGGCACATACCCAGACAAAACTATAACTTGATAAGACACGTGCACCCAATGTTCACAGCAGCACTACTCACAAGAGCCAGGACATGGGAGCAACCCCTCTGCCACCTGCAACAACATGGATGGACTTGGAGGGCATTATGCTTAGTGAAATAAGTCAGACAGAGAAAGACAAATACTGTATGTTATCACTTATATATGGAATCTAAAAAATACAACAAATGAATGAACATAACAAAATAGAAACAGACTCACAGATGCCCAGAACAAATTAGTGGTTACCAGTGGGGAGAGTGAAGAGGGGGAGGGGCAAGAAAGGGGTAGGGGATTAAGAGGTACAAACTACTATGTATGAAATAAGTAAGCTACAAGGGTATAGCACAGGGAATATAGCCAATAATTTATAATAACTTTAAATGGAGTATAATCTATAAAAAGTTTGAATCACTATGTTGTACCCCTGAAATTAATATTGTAAATCAACCATACCTCAACAAAAAAAATTTAAATAAATAAATAGAAAACAAAATAAACCTGAACTCATAGGTACAGAGAACAAACTGGGGGTTACCAAAGGCAGGGGGTGAGGGATTGGGTGTGGGGGTGTGTGTGTGAGAGAGAAATGGGTGAAGGTGGTCAAAGGTATAAACTTGTAGTTATACATAACATACAGCACGGTGACTACAGTTAATAATACTAGATTGTATATTTGAAAGTTCCTAAGAGAGTAAAACATAAAAGTCCTCATCACAAGAAAAATTTTTTAAACTATGTGTGATAATGGATGTTAAGTAGATTTATTGTGGTGATTATTTTGCAATATATACAAATATTGAGTCATTATGCTATACAGCTAAAACTAATATAATGTCATATGTCAATTATCTCTCAAAGAAAAAGTTCAGGCTTAAGAAAAAAGAAAAAAGATCTCAAATCAACAATCTAACTTCACAACTTAAGGAACTAGAAAAAGAACAAACTGAACCTATAGCTGGCAGTAGGAAGGAGACAACAAAGAGAACTAAGAAAACAATTCCATCTACAGTAGCATCAAAAAAATTTTAGGAATTAACCAAGGAGGTGAATACTTGTACAATGAAGACTACAACATATTGCTGAAAGAAATTTTTAAAAAGACATAAATAGATGGAAAGATGTCCCACGTTCATGGAATGGAAGACTTAATATTGTTAAGATGTTGTCAATAGCACCCAAAGTAATCTACAAATTCAGTGTAATCCCTATCAAAATCCCAATGGCATTCTTTGTAGAAGTAGAAAAAAGTCCATCGTAAAATTCATATGGAAGGTCAAGGGATCCTGAAAAGCCAAAACAATCTTGAAAAGAAGAACAAAGTTGAAAGACTCATACTTCTTGATTTCAAAACTTACTACAAAGCTACCATAATCAAAATCAAATAATAATCAAAACAGTGTGGCACTGGTATAAAGGGAGACATATAGGCCAATGAAATAGAGAGCCCAGAAATAAACACTTGCATGTACGGTCAAATAATTTTCGACAACTGTGCCAAGATCATTCAATGGGGAAAGGATAGTCTTTTCAACAAATACGGTAGGGTGCTGGGAAAGTGGATATCCACATGCAAAAGAATGACGTTGGACTCTTACTTTAACACCATACACAAAAATTAACTAAAAATGGATCAAAAAATCCAAACATAAGAACTAAAACTATAAAACTCTTTGAAGAAAACATGGGGAAAAGCTTCACGACATGAGATTTGACAATGATTTCTTGGATATAACACCAAACGCACAGGCCACAAAGAAAACAGACAAATTGGACTTAATCAAAATTAGAAACTTTTGTGCATCAAAGAACACAATCAACAGATAAAAAGGCAACCAATAAAATGGGAGAAAATATTTACAAATCACATACCTGATAAGGGATTAATATCCAGAATATACAGAAAACTCCTAACACTCAACAACACAAAACCACCCTATCCAAAAACAGGCAAAGGACTTGAATAGATACTTCTCTAAAGAAGATACATAAATGGCCAATAAACACATGAGAAACTCACCATCATCAGTCATTAGGGAAATGAAAATCAAAACCACAATGAGATACCACTTCATACCAATGAGAATGGCAAAAAAACCCAACCGCCCCAAACAAAAGACCCCCAAAAAACAAGTTTTGGTGAGAATGTGGAGAAATGGCAACCAGAGAAATGTGCACTGCTAGGGGAATGTAAAACGGTGCAGCTGCTACGGAAAACAGTATAGGCGTTCTTCAAAATATTAAAGTAGAATTACCATACGATTCAGCCTTTCCTTTTTTCAGTATATACTGCCAAAAAACTGAAAGCTGGGTCATGAAGAGATATCTGTACACCCACGTTCATAGCAACATTGTTTACAATAGCCAAAAAATGGAAGCAACCTAAATGTCCATTAATGGATGAATGAATAAGCAAAATACGGTACATTCATACAATGGAATATTATTCAGCCTTAAAAAGGAAGGAAATTCCTTTGAATTCGTGGTGATCATTTTGTAATGTACAGAAATATGGAAAAACTATGTGGTGCACCAGGTACTAACATAGTTTTGTAGATCAATTATACTTTGAAAACAAGCGAGCAAACAAACAAATAGAAAAAGAGATCAGATATATGGTTACCAGAGGCGGGTGGGCGGGGTGTGGAGCGAGGGGAATGGAATGAAGGCAGCGAAAAGGTACAAACTTCCAGTTTGTAACATAAGTACCAGGGATGTAATATACAACAGGATGAATATAATTAACACGGCTGTATGTTCTATATGAATGTTGTTAAAGTCTAAGTTCTCGTCACAAGGAAAAAAATTTCTTTTTCTTTTATTTTGTACCTATATGAGATATGGATGTTCACTAAACTTACTGTGGCAATCATCTCATGATGTATGTAAGTCAAGTCATTATGTTGCAATACCTTAAACTTATACAGTACTGTATGCCAATATCTCAATAAAACTGGAAGACCAAAAAGGAAGAAATTCTAACAAGCTACATGGATGAAACTTGAAATTATGTTAAGTGAAATAAGCTAATCACAAAAAGCCAAATACTGTATGATGGCACTTATAAGAGGTACCTAAAGTAGTCAAATTCATAGAAAGAGAAAGTAGAATGATGGCCGCCAGTGGCAGATATTTGCAAGATCAAAAGAGTTTTGGAGACTGGATGCACAACAATGCAAATGTACTCAGTAGTAGTGAATTGTACACCTAATAATGGTTAAGATGGCAAATTTTATGCTATATGTATCTTACACAATTTTTTAACAATTAAAAACATTTTACGATTTAGGTATATGCTATTTAAAATGGTCTTTCCTCCACTCAATACTAGTTCCAAAGAGAAAAGACTGTGCTTCAGTGCAATGAATAGACACATTACAGACATTCCTATGGCTGCAAATTTTTCATGTTAGGTCCCCAAATGCACCCCATTTCCCAAAACTACCATACACATAAGTCTACAAGTCTAAAGTAAATCTTCCAATGAAGTTCTTTCAACTAAATCCCTAGATTAAAAAAATAAAGATATCAAGCAAACAGTACACCACTGATTAATTTTTACTATATCTCCTTTCATGTTCACTTATGCTCCTCACTCAACAAAACCAAGCAGGAAATTAACGTCAAATTAAGCACTCAAAGAAAAATCCCCAGATTTTGCAACCATAAAAAGAAACCAAATAAAAAGTGAGAAAAGAGAAAGCAAAATGTAGGTATAGGTGATTGTGTCCTAACGCAAGCTGATAAGGCGAAGGAGCACACCCTCTACTGTACACATGGCTCCCACTTATCCATCAGATGCCATGTTACGAGGTACAGAAATGCATATAACAACATATGCAACAACAATATATGCATATAACAACATATAACAACATACGCAACAACAATATATGCAAACCATATACTTATTTTTATAACAGCTTTATTGAGGTTTGATACACCATAAAATTCATGTTTTTTTTTTTTCTTGGCCACACCATGTGGCATGAGGGGACCATAGTTCCCCAACCAGGGATCAAACCTGCGCCCCCTGCAGTGGAAGCTCGAAGTTTTAACCACTGGACTGCCAGGGAAGTCCCAAAATTCATGCTTTTAAAGTGCATAATTCAGGACTTCCCTGGCGGTCCAGCAGTTAAGACTTCGCCTTCCAATGCAGGAGGTGTGGGTTCGATCCCTGGTTGGGGAGCTAAGATCCCACATGCCTCCCAGCCAAAAAACCAAAACATAAAACAGAAGCAGTATTGTAACAAATTCAATAAAGACTTTAAAAAAGGTCCACATCAAAAAAAAAAATCTTAAAGTGCATAATTCATCCAAGATGTAGCACACCTCAGTACTTCATTCCTTTTCATGGCTGAATAATATTCCATTGTATGGAGATATGAAATTTTGTTATTCATTCATTGACTAATGAATATCTACGCTGTTTTACTTTTTGGCCATTATGGATAATATTGCTTTATGAATGATACTGCTATTATGCACATTTGTGTACAATTTTTTATGTGGACATAAGTTTTCAATTTTCTTGGTGTGAAACTGCTAGGTCACATGGTAATTCTACTTTTAACTTTTTGAGAAACTACCAAACTATTTTCCAAGGCAGTGATTTTACAATCCCACCAGCAGAGCATAAGGGTTCCAATTTTTCCACATCGCTGCCAACACTTGTTATTGCTTGTCTTTTTGATTATAGCCATGCTAGTGGGTATGAAGCGGTATTTCATCGTGACTTTGGTCTGCACTTCCCTGATGACTAACGGTGAGAATTTTTTCATGTGCTTATTGGCCATTTGCCTATCTTTTTTATGGAAATGTCTATTCAAATCCTTTGCCTATTTCTTCACTGGATTATTTGTGTTTTTACTGTTGAGTTATAAAAGTTATTTATACATTCTAGATACAAGTACCTCAACAGATGTATAATTTGCAAATATTTTCTCCCATTCTGTGGACTGTTGTTTCACTTTGATAGTGTTCTTTAAAGAGCAAAAATTTTTAATTTTGATAAAGTCCAATTTATCTTTTTTTCCCTTTGTTACTCATGCTTTTGATGTCATCTAAGAAAATCATGTATTTTAATATTAATCTGCATGTCAAGAGAAATGGATTGGAGAAGAAACGGTAAAAAAATTAAGAATCAAAGTAAAAAAGAAAAGAAAATTATTGGGGACTCAAATCCAGAATTGATTTTCTTGCAACAAAGAAACCATAATACATGCACGTGATAAAGTTGTTGATTAGCAAACACAACAGTGATCAATATGCTCAAAGTCTGAATGGCCTTTGTATTAATCAGTGAAATGCAAAAGCCCCTCCAGGAACACAAATAAGTAAATAACTTCCAATCTCCTTGTTAAGGTAAAATTTAGTTATTTTAAGGTTTCTCTCTATAAGGTTATAAAATACTTTTAGACAATAGTCAGAAGTATAACCTTTTTATTTAAATGAAAACACTTACCTGCTTAGTAATTCTAGTCCAGCAGAGCACTCTGGCAAATATGGAACAGTCCTGCCAAAAGAAACACTTGTTTTATTAAAAACTGCTGCTGATTTAGGCCAACTTAAAAAAAAAGTTACGTATAATAATTTTGATGCTGTCAATCATAACGTGGAATATTTTTAAATCACTAATGGCAATTGATCTAAACTTTTAGAAAAATGTATTGTTATTCCAAAGTTAATATACTGCAATATACTATCAACCATCAATTTGCCCTATAGATTTTTTTTTTTTTTGGGGGGGAGGCACGCGGGCTTCTCACTGCTGTGGTCTCTCCCGCCTAGGAGCACAGGCTCCGGACGCGCAGGCCCAGCGGCCATGGCTCACGGGCCCAGCCGCTCCACGGCATGCGGGACCCTCCCGGACCGGGGCACGAACCCGCGTCCCCTGCATCGGCAGTGGACTCTCAACCACTGCGCCACCAGGGAAGCCCTGCCCTACAGATTTTTAGCACACAAGAATAAACACTTTAATAGAATGTTAGCTAACAAGAAAATTTTTTAAAAGCTCCTCATCTCTAGGTTTAAAGTGAAATTTGGTCATGTGCTTTACTTTATTAAAAATGAAAAACTGCACAAATTATACTAGTGTTTTCATATAAAACAGATAACACAGCTAAAGAGGCTCACTTGCCAAGTACTGTTTCATTATCAATTTGCTTCTCAATAATGGAGAACTTTTACTGTGCTCTTAATATACAAATAAAAATGATTAATTGTGATCAAATAGTCATTGACTGTCATGGAGTAAAACAATTACATGTCACCATTTTTCAACCATTTTACAATTTTATCAGAAAAATTTCCAGTGTTACAAAATTTAGAAAGAATCAATAAATTGTTTAGTCAGATGCATTCAACAGATATAAAATCAATTAAAGTAATTATACTATCATGACTACAACCAAAAGTTGTATGAAATTTAAGTCACAGTAAATTAAATCAGGACAAGCTTACCTGGGTTTGTTTTTTACTTTAGCTTCTCTTGATCTGTCACTTAAAGTCTTCAGCCTATAATTCAACAAGTATAAAATATCATATTTTTACAGCTTAAGAGGTTTCTTTCAAATGCAAATTTCACAGCTCATAAAACTTTGGGTTAGATAAGCTAATTTTTTTTTTAGCAAGAATTAAGCACCTCTACAGACAACAAATATTTGTTTACTATATATCAGACATCACAAATGGAAAATTTATAGCAAATATTTTTATATTTTTCTTGCCCCAAATCCCTTTTCTAGAAACATGTCCTAAATATGACTGGACTAGAAAACCTCACTACTCTGGCAACATCAGAAAAAAAAGGTGGTCTCCATAGGTGAACTTGATCAGCAACAAAGATATCTAAGCAGCACATTTTTTTCTTACATCTTTATTGGAGTATAATTGCTTTACAATGGTGTGTTAGTTTCTGCTGTATAACAAAGTGAATCAGTTATACATATACCTCTTCCCTCTTGCATCTTAAGCAGCACATTTTTAAGTAGATAACTATGCCAGGCACTGTCTAAGTGCCAACATTCTGAGAAATTTTAGCTATTGATAAAAGGCTTTCTAAAATACATTACAAACCTCCTTCATTAAAGAGGTCTTGGTACATTCTATTGAACATTTTCTGATAACTCGGCATCATTATCATGAATACCAGTGACTGCATTTCGTGACAAAACAGTACTCTCCTTAGATGTTTCTGAACTAGGAATGTCTCTTCATTCACCAACTCGAAACCAATCTAAAGTGGTTTTCTGAGTTTGTTCAGGATCCTACATCTATTTTTTCAAAATTTAAATTTTCCATCTCTACCATTGGTCATCTGGTATCAGCTACCGCTTACTGCTTCTGCTCGCTATTTAACTATAGCAGCCTACTCCCCTTCTATTTGCTTTTTTAAATTATTGGGCTGGGAAACATAAACGGGCTAGAAATACATATGTAAAATAAAATAAATAGGCTCTCTATATATAAAACATGAAGTTCATAAACTTCAATGTTTTTTCACTTCACCAGCCCAATTTTTACCTACCTTTAACTGTGGACTCTGTATCATATAACAGACTGCCAAAAAGCAAATGCTAAATTATGAGATAATCTCACATAAAATGAGATATCTGGACATGTTCTTCTTAATCTGATTACTTCCACAAATATTCATTTCTAAATAGAGTCTGAAGCATAGGCCACAGTACCCCAGCTAGCTCCACGAAGCGTTTGTAAAGCTAGACACAGGTGCTCCTTTCTCAAGACACTTTACTGCACTCAGTCAGAAACTGTCCTAGCATACAAGGTGAATCTCCTATGAATGCCCCAACGCTTTGTTGTGCACAGTTGTACGTGCAAGCCCTGACAGAGGATAACAACTTTTTGGTCAATAATGCGTGGCTTAAAACCAGAAAGGGACTTCTAGTGTCAAGTCATTTTTTTTAACAAGTTGCAGTGTCAATTTCATACTAAGATTTTTTTTACATTGTTCTATGTTCTTTTTCAAAAACTAAAATATTGATGAGATCAATGCCAATACGATGTTAAAAAGACTTAGCAATCTCTTTAATACAAAACTATTTGTATATATCTCTCCAGATGAGTTGAATTTAAAAAGTCTAACCTGTCCCAGAAAAACAATATAAATTTTCAAGCTTAGCTTGGAAACTAGTAAATCCGGTTTAAACTAAGATTAAGCAACAGCTACGGAAAGGTATTTTAATAGCCATTCAACCATTTCCACTCCAAAAGCTGAGAAAGGCACTTAGTTGTGACATCCGAGGTAGAATTATACTAGGATAGGCAGACGCAGCAGTGCATTATACTCAAAACGATTCTAGTATTATATTCAGTGATGTGGGACAATTCCATATCGTTAGGTGTTACAAGGATATTGAAAGCTCACTGCTAAGACCCTCTTTGAACCATTCATTATAGGACCTAGCAAATCTTTAGGTTAGTATTTCAAGTATTTATTTCAGAAAAAAATGTTAAATTTCTCAACTGTAAGATATGAAATGTGGGGTTCTCCTCCACACTTCCCCAAAAGAAAGAAAGAAAAAGAAATAGTTTGGAATAAAAGAGAAAGGAGGAAGCTTATAGGGAGCTGAAAATAAAATTGTTGGAAGGTCAGTAAGAGCTTCCCCAGGTGGCTCCTTAACCACCTAATTTAAAAATTGGTCTTTAACCAAATGTAATGTGTGGAATTTATCTGATGTGGATTTGAACAAATCAACTGTACAAAGACATTTCTAAGAACCAGGAAATTTGATTATGGACTGGAGAACTGATAATATCAAAGAATTAGTGTTAATTTTGCTAGGTATGATATTGGCGTTGCATTTATGTATTTTTTTAGAGATGAAAGCTGACGTATGAGAGATGTAAGAGCTTAGTCTGAGGTTTACTTTATAAATAAGGGAGAGACAAAGCAAATGTGGTAGTAGTCGACAACTGTTGAATCTGAATAATGAATATATGGGACTCGCTGTGTTATTCTATTTCTGTATATGTTTAAAACTTTGTAAACAAAGTTTTAATAACAAAAAAAGTCTTTTATATATTCATCTTTTCTCATCACACCTTCTCCATATACATCATCAATATGTCAAAATTCACAATAAAACTGCTGTAGAAAACAAAGTAGCAAGAACAATGTTGGAAACAGTGAAGAAAGTTCAGGAGAGAAAAAGATAAAATAAGAATAATAGTCAATGTAACACTTTAAGTCGAAAAAAAATAAGGTCAGACCCCCAAAAAAGCAAGACAGTCCTTTCTGAACTATATACTCAAAACACAGAATTCAACTGAAAGTAGCTTTTACCATTTTTATTTGGGGATAACTCTATTTAAGTTTCTCACAGTGAGTCTGTGCTGGAAACAACCCGCTACTAAAGTCCCACAATATCTTGACACACTGAGAAGGAAATACTGATCTGAGTGAAATACCCCAGTTTCCTAAACTATAACATAGGAGTATTGTACTTACCATAATGACTTGCCACAATAAGTAAAGGAAATATGACTTTGGCAGCAAACTATAATTGTAAATTATAAAACCAATTCAAACAAAAAGTATAATAAAAACTATCTCCAGGGCTTCCCTGGTGGCACAGTGGTTGAGAGTCCGCCTGCCAATGCAGGGGACACGGGTTCGTGCCCCGGTCCGTGAGGATCCCACATGCCGTGGAGCGGCTGGGCCCGTGAGCCATGGCCACTGGGCCTGCGCGTCTGGAGCCTGTGCTCCGCAACGGGAGAGGCCCCAACAGTGAGAGGCCCGCGTACCGCAAAAAAAAAAAAAAACAAAAAACTATCTCCAAATTTAGTAAAAATTATCACCATCATGAAAGGTAAGAAGCCAAAAAAAAAAATAAAGGTAACAAGCTATGTACATTACAGGGTCAAAGTAAAATAAAGTAGAGGTCCCCCGATGCACCAGTTCCCATAAAAGCCTTCTCCACCGTTCCTAATCTTCTTCACAATACCGCATACCCCCAGGGAGACGTGAGTGCTGCTGTGTGAGTATATTAATACACAGACTTCTAAGTGAGCCACCTGACAATTATTTTCTACCGGAAGCAACTAATGCACACTTCAGAGTTCAAAGCACTTACCTTCAAATTCATGACACCACAATATTTTATTTTTAGATTGTTGCAAAGACTTACCTTAATTGGACCCCAGCACATTTATCTTTTTAAGCTTTACAGAAAATACTAAGATGGAGGCATCTTACTACAAAACGGAGATAACTAGCAAAATTGCTTAGACAAAAAGTTTAAAAAGTAGTTACACAGAATGAGAGGTGGAGCACGACAATGACCGATCAGCAGGAAATGTGCTTTCTGGACCTGACTCGATGGCATGAGGGAACGTGACGGCGTTCCATTTACCCTCACTTCAATTTCCTACTCATCTAACCCCATCAGCTATTATGAAAGGTGAGGATGGCTGCTTTAAAACACCACAAAATGTATTAATTACCATATTTTGTCCTTTAAGGCTCATTTTCATGTCTCCATTATTCCAACTTTAAATTCTGTTTATGAATAAAAATCCAATCTATTATATTTTTCCGTTAATGTTTATCATTTTTTCTTTCTTTTCTAAAGCCAAGATCAGGAAACACGAAAGCATTAACCACACCTAAGAGTGCACATGACCCCAAAGCTCTAAAGGCTGAGAGATTCACACAAAAGCCAGAGACTCAGGAAGGGGAGAGAGGACTATACCCTATCTCTATCCTAATCACCCCCAGACACACCACTTCAGTCCTGACCTCTCTCCTGAGTGTTTCATAAATTTCCAGCTGCTTCTTGGACCTCACAGCACATTCACTGTCAACTGCTCCTTGTCTCTCAAAACTACTCAACTTCTCTCCTGTTGGTAAATGACATCATTATCTAAGATACTGCAAAATTAACATCCTCAATTTCCCCACCTTTTTCACTTCCTAGTCTCACATTTATGAAATCGACCAGTGCCTGTCATGTCAGGACTATTCCCTCCTTCAATTTCTATTCTCTCTCGCCTGCCCCCTAATTATAGCCTTCTTAATACTCTCCCTGTTCCCCATCTCTAACCCTCCCATCACATCGCCTCCCAAATTATTCTTCCAGAAATATAGGTAGGCTCAGGCCGCTCCCCTCCACAAAAACCTTCAGAAGATTCAGTCAACCTAAAAATAAGCAAGACCACCCTATATAAGATAGCAACCCCCCACCCCAAAACCCCTTAACCTGCTTTATTTTTAGCGACAGTACTTATGACCTTCTAGATATTCTGCCTCCTGCCAGTAGAATGAGTGCAGGGACGTTATCTGCTGTCCGGTGTATGCATTCTCCACTGTAACCCCAGTGCCTGTCAACACGTAAGCACTCAATAAATATTTCATAAATGAATTAATTTAGCAAAGCACTGAAGACCCTCTATTATCAGACACTAAACTTCCTTTCCAGGTTCCTCTCCCACAAGAGCTTCATCTCTGAAATCCCTCACCCAAATCTATCCTCATCCCTCCTCATTCTTCAAGGCCCAGTCTAGAATCCACCTCCTCTTTGAAGCCTTCCATAATGCATCTGAACTAATGACTCTTTCCTCTGGGCTCAAAAACCACATCACTTCTATCTTTCACATTCAGTTCCTTCTGCTTTGCTTTATGTTACCACCAGTCTAGGGCATCCAGAGGGCAGAAATGGTTTTAGTTAACTTTGTAGCCCCAAGATCTAGTCCAATATATAGACGCTGGCAAAGAGCAGGCAAAACTGAGCCTGTGGCCTCTTAAATCTTTTTTTTTTTTTAAGAAATGAAAAAAGCTTCTATGATAAAGAAGACTGAGTTCCTAGCCTTGTGTTTGCCACTTGGTAGGAACTCAGTAAATGTTTATTAAGTCAAGTTGAATATTGAGATTTTTTTTCCTGCTAAAGGTAAGTAATCATGGAAGAGTCAACATTTTAGGCAAAACCTCACCATTTTACCACACTGTGAATTACAATGTTAGCTCCTCTCCTTTGAGGTTTTGATACTACAGGAGGGAAGAAGAGGAAATGAGTGCAGTGGGCAGGGCTGGACGTCAGGGCAGAGGTGGCTTTGAGGAGGAAGCACCCACTATCTAGTTGCAACACTTGTATCCATATCCAAAAGCACCCAGAGCATTACAGACAGGAAACGCCAGGCAGTGACAGGCAGCTGCAAACCCTTGGTAGATCTGATTGTCAGTTTCCTGAAGGGTTTTACACGCCTGCAGACTTCAGTCCTGAGGTCGTGGGTCACAACTGCTCAGAAGGTAAAAAATCAAAGACCAGAGTGGATTTGAAGTAAATGCTTCGGTGGGTCCAAAAGTCTCCCTCAGAGCTCAAGCCAGTCCCTAAAAAGTGGACGTCCTGTGTGAACTCTCCGAAAGGCTCCTAGAGCTCCGAGGGAGTTAAATCAGATGAGGGTTCATGTAGGTGAGGGGGAAAGAGCGAAGCTGGGAGGCAGTCCCCTCCCGTGGCCTTTGGACTAGCTGGCCACCTAGTTAGGCCAGAAAGAAAGCAACATTATTTCTAGGTTTATCTCGATTTTGACATAGCTATTATTATGAATAAAAAATTAAAAATTACAAAAAAGATCACGAGTCCATGGACGATTTACAGTCCCTTGAAGGCCAGCAGCAATCTTTCCACGGCCCTCAAGCTTCATTTTTTCTAAGTTTGAATGGAAAGTTGAAATTTTTTATGTCCATCAAATATGCTTTCATCACTAATGTGACATTCTCTTGCAGGCTGATAAAGAAAATTCCTATTTTACTTAAAAAAAAAAATAATTGCCTACATTCCAGCTCCAGATATACGAATTTCAGAAACTGAAAATGAGCAGAAAAGCCCTGAGGAGAGGCTGCTGCTATGGGCTGCTGTGAAGATCCATGTGAAGGAGCTTAGGAAAGCACCGGGCCTTTCTTCTGCTGAGTTCCTGGGGCAACCCAAACAGATGAAGTTTCCAATTATTTTGTAAGCCAGCTGCTCTGGCTTCTATGGGCACTAACAGCAAGTTCTAAAGGAATGCCAGGTCCAGTGGGTAGTTTTGAGAGGTAGGGCCATGTTGCTTTCATCCCTGAATCCCTCAGTGCCTTCATGCAATATATACATGAAGCTGTGTTTAATGTCACCTTTTCTCAGCCTGGCAAAATATTCAAAAATACGTTGATCTTAGGCTGAATATGAAACAGTTTACTAAAAGGAATTACATGGATTTTTTCTTGTTAAGAATCGCCAGGAGAGCACCTCAATACATAAGGCAACTGCTAACGGCTATAAAAGAGGAAATTGACAGTAACAAAATACTATTGCGGGACTTTAACACCTCACTTACACAAATGGACAGGTTATCCAAAATGAAAATAAATAAGGAAACAGAAGCTTTAAATGACACAACAGACCAGATAGATTTAATAGATATTTATAGGACATTCCATCCAAAACCAGCAGATTACACTTTCTTCTCAAGTGCACACAGAACATTCTCCAGGATAGATCACATCTTGGGTCACAAATCAAGCCTCAGTAAATTTAAGAAAATTGAAGTTATATCAAGTATCTTTTCTGACCACAACACTATGAGATTAGAAATAAATTACAGGGAAAAAAACGTAAAAATCACAAACACATGGAGGCTGAACAACACGTAACTAAATAAACAAGCGATCACTGAAGAAATCAAAGAGGAAATCAAAAAATACCTAGAGACAAATGACAATGAAAACACGATGATCCAAAACCTATGGGATACAGCAAAAGCAGTTCTAAGAGGGAAGTTTATAGCTATACAGCCTATCTCAAGAAACAAGAAAAATCTCAAATAAACAATCTAACCTTACACCTAAAGGAACTAGAGAAAGAACAACAAACAAACCCCGAAGTTAGCAAAAGGAAAGAAATCATAAAGATCAGAGCAGATATAAATGAAATACTAGCAAAGATCAATAAAACTAAAAGCTGGTTCTTTGAGAAGATAAACAAAATTGATAAACCATTACCAGACTCCTCAAGAGGGAGAGGACTCAAATCAATAAAATTAGAAATGAAAAAGGAGAAGTTACAACAGACACCACAGAAATACAAAGCATTCTAAGAGACTACTACAAGCAACTCTATGCCAATAAAATGGACAACGTGGAAGAAATGGACAAATTCTTAGAAAGGTATAACCTTCCAAGAATGAACCAGGAAGAAACAGAAAATATGAACAGACCAATCACAAGTAATGAAATTGAAACTGTGATTAAAAATCTTCCAACAAACAAAAGTCCACGACCAGATGGCTTCACAGGTGAATTCTATCAAACATTTAGAGAAGACCTAACACCCATCCTTCTCAAACTCTTCCAAAAAATTACAGAGGAAGGAACACTCCCAAACTCATTCTATGAGGCCACCATCACCCTGATACCAAAACCAGACAAAGATACTACAAAAAAAGAAAATTACAGGCCAATATCACTGATGAATATAGATGCAAAAATCGTCAACAAAATACTAGCAAACAGAATCCAACAACACATTAAAAGGATCATACACCACGATCAAGTGGGATTCATCCCAGGGATACAAGGATTCTTCAATATACGCAAATCAATCAATGTGATACACCATATTAACAAATTGAAGAATAAAAACCATATGATCATCTCTACAGATGCAGAAAAAGCTTTTGACAAAATTCAACACCCATTTATGATAAAAACTCTCCAGAAAGTGGGCACAGAGGGAACCTACCTCAACATAATAAAGGCCATATATGACAAACCCACAGCAAACATCATTCTCAATGGTGAAAAACTGAAAGCATTTCCTCTAAGATCAGGAACAAGACACGGATGTCCACTCTCACCACTATTATCCAACATAGTTTTGGAAGTCCTAGCTACGGCAATCAGAGAAGAAAAAGAAATAAAAAGAATACAAATTGGAAAAGAAGAAGTAAACCTGGCACTGTTTGCAGATGACATGATACTATACATAGAGAATCCTAAAAATGCCACCAGAAAACTACTAGAGCTAATCAATGAATCTGGTAAAGTTGCAGGATACAAAATTAATGCACAGAAATCTCTTGCATTCCTATACACTAATGATGAAAAATTTGAAACAGAAATTATGGAAACACTCCCATTTACCATTGCAACAAAAAGAATAAAATACCTAGGAATAAACCTACCTAGGGAAACAAAAGACCTGTATGCAGAAAACTATAAGACACTGATGAAAGAAATTAAAGATGATATCAACAGATGGAGAGATATACCATGTTCTTAGATTGGAAGAATCAATATTGTGAAAATGACTATACTACCCAAAGCAATCTAGAGATTCAATGCAATCCCTATCAAACTACCAATGGCATTTTTTACAGAACTAGAACAAATCATCTTAAAATTTGTATGGAGACACAAAAGACCCCGAATAGCCAAAGCAGTCTTGAGGGAAAAAAACGGAGCTGGAGGAATCAGACTCCCTGACTTCAGACTATACTACAAAGCTACAGTAATCAAGACAATATGGTACTGGCACAAAAACAGGAACATAGATCAATGGAACAAGATAGAAAGCCCAGAGATAAACCTATGGTCCATGCACCTATGGTCAACTAATCTATGACAAAGGAGACAAAGATATACAATGGAGAAAAGACAGTCTCTGCAATAAGTGGTGCTGGGAAAACTGGACAGCTACATGTAAACGAATGAAGTTAGAAAACTCCCTAACAGCATACACAAAAATAAACTCAAAATGGATTCGAAATCTAAATGTAAGACCAGACACTATAAAACTCTTAGAGGAAAACATAGGAAGAACACTCTTTGACATAAATCACAGCAAGATCTTTTTTGACCCACCTCCTAGAGTAATGGAAATAAAAACAAAAATAAACAGATGGGACCTAATGAAACTTCAAAGCTTTTGCACAGCAAAGGAAACCATAAACAAGACGAAAAGACAACCCTCAGAATGGGAGAAAATATTTGCAAATGAATCAATGGACAAAGGACTAATCTCCAAAATATATAAACAGCTCATGCAGCTCAATATTAAAGAAACAAACAACCCAATCCAAAAATGGGCAGAAGACCTAAACAGACATTTCTCCAAAGAAGACGTATAGATGGCCAAGAAGCACATGAAAAGCTACTCAACATCACTCATTATTAGAAAAATGCAAATCAAAACTACAATGAGGTATCACCTCACACCAGTTAGAATGGGCATCATCAGAAAAGCTACAAACAACAAATGCTGGAGAGGGTGTGGAGAAAAGGGAACCCTCTTGCACTGCTGGTAGGAATGTAAATTGATACAGCCACTATGGAGAACAGTATGGAGGTTGCTTAAAAAACTAAAAATAGAATTACCATATGATCCAGCAATCCCACTACTGGGCATATACCCAGAGAAAACCATAATTCAAAAAGACACATGCACCCCAATGTTCATTGCAGCACTATTTACAATAGCCAGGTCATGGAAGCAACCTAAATGCCCACTGACAGACGAATGGATAAAGAAGTTGTGGTACATACATACAACAGAATATTACTCAGCCATAAAAAGGAACGAAATTGAGTCATTTGTTGAGATGTGGATGCATCTAGAGCCTGTCATACAGAGTGAAGTAAGTCAGAAAGAGAAAAACAAATATCGTATATTAACGCATGTATGTGGAACCTAGAAAAATGGTACAGGTGAACCGGTTTGCAGGGCAGAAGTTGAGACACAGATGTAGAGAACAAATGTATGGACACCAAGGGGGGAAAACCACGGTGAGTTGGGATGGTGGTGTGCTGAATTGAGTGATTGGGACTGACATGTATACACTGATGTGTATAAAATTGATGACTAATAAGAACCTGCAGTATAAACAAACAAACAAAAAACTAATACTAAACTTTCTTTGGGTTATTTCTATGAAAATGTTAATATAAATGTTTCAGACATCACATGAAATTTCTAAAAATCTTATATGTTCTGGTATAATGTTGTAAGTCATAATTCTAGGTATTACTTTAAAATGTATATCTCAGAAGTAACTAAATTTCCTTGTCAATTGCATTATTATGAACTTTCATCAAATCTTTAACCGTGGTCATTTTTAAGTCTTTTGTCATTTACAGACAGTTCTGGGTGTACTCTGAGGCTTCTGCAAAAATGTTCCTATAAAAGGGTTTCACCTTCAAGGAATTCATGGAAAAGACTCTGACAAGTACAGGTTTCTGGTAACTGACTGTACTGCTGAACTGAATAAATAAGCATTTTCAGAACTCTAATGGAAAACTGATGAATTCATAAAAGTGCTAACAAAAAATCAAGATAAAAAAATTAATTACATGGGACTGAGTGAACTGATGAGGATGATTATAATTTTTGTGACTTTGTTTGAATAAAAAAAAAAATTAAAAAAAAAAAGAATCGCCTAGGAATTGGTGGACCTGACAAAGGTGAACATCAGAGTTTAAAGGTGCCAGTCACAGACATCCCTTGAAGGTGAGTTATTTCTCTGCCAGGTGACAGGCTAATGGCACACACTGACAGTCCAGTGCTTTGTCAGCTGAAAATGACCTGTACAAGGAAGCCAATGAAGGGCCTAAACGGAATGAAAGCCCTCTCAGGATGTCTAATCCCAAACTGGCCCCAGTTTATGGCATCTTCAAGAGGTAAGGTCCGTTTCCAAGGCGTTCTACCCTCAACCCTCTACCTATCTAAACTCAGGTTTTCCAGATCTCTCAGGACGGTTTGGGTCCAGAATCTATATTCCTTGGTAAGCTGAACCTTCTCAAGCCAATGTCAGGAGAATGAATGGGTTCAAAGGCAACCACATGACCTAGGGAGTTACCATAGTTGTAACTCCCAAAAGATAGACTGTTTCGCCATCAAGGAATTCCTTGAGGTGATGACAACAGGGCTGTCCCAGATGTGTTTATCTGTGATCATTCTCACGCTATCATTCCAGCATTATACCCCAATTTTTCAATACAATAATTTACGTTCTGAAAGGAAGTTACTTTTTAAATTTAAAGGGGGGGGGGGAGGAAATGCAAGTGTGCAAGCACAGCATCAGTGAATGACTGCTACAGCATCTACAACTAACATTCTTAAGGACACCAGACCAAGATTACCAAAAATGCTTTACATGTATGTGCTCAAGTATTTGACAGTTTGTTACTACGCAGCACACAAGAGGCAAACAATATAAACATTTTTGTCCCATAAAATTTTAGCTAACATCTTTCTCATTAGAAATTTAAAATGTGATGGAGAGGCCCTCATATTCAGAGCATTCTCCAAAGGATTCGTAATCTAAAGGTGACAGACAAATCCTTTATCAAAGTGACACCCTTTCTAAAGTAATGGAAAAACTAAAATGAATTAAGCACTAAATAACAATAGTGACATTGTGTGACTGCGCTGTTTTACATGTTAATTCATTCATCCTCACAATAACCCTATGAGTACCATCTTCACCATCGTTGTCCAGTCGTGGAAACTGAGGCAGAGAAACTTGCAGAAACACGTTTCTGCGAGTTTCTGGCGTTAGAGTCTATGCCCGCGGTTCCCAGAGTTTGCCGCACACAGGAATCACCTGGGGGCCTTTAAAACCCCATCGCCAGTCTGATGTAATTAGTATTGTTTGCGACCCAGGCATCAAGATGGTTAAAGGTTCCCAGGTGATTCTAAGCAAAGTTCGGGAACCGCTTGGTCCGTGTGCGCTTCACCACTAGGCATTAATAGTACTGCCATAGTTCTGTTGTTTCTGTGGCCCTAGAGTTTCTTCACTGAGGCGTTAAACCCAAGGCAAACGTAGAGAGAGAAAGCAAAAAGGAAAGAGGCACCAAGCCTTGGCAAAGGTTCAGCGAGCGAACCGAGCGCGAGGTTGGACAGGACGCGCGGCCGGGCCCCGGTGGGTGACGGTTGCCGCGCCCGCGACCTCCGGCCTGGGGAGGGGGCGGCGGTCCGGCTGCAGGCGGGGCCGCAGAAGCTCCGAGGCCCGAGAGGGCAGGGGTCTCGGCGGCGTGGGAGGGGGCTCAGGGTCACCGGCCCCCCGGGGCAGAGGAGCGGGGAGGCGCGCTCGCCTCTCACAAGACACACCCCTGGGCCGGCCAGGGCTGCCAGGAGGGGGTTGCACGATCCCCGGCGCGCCCGCAGCCTTCCCGACCCCCTTCCGGGCCCGGGGCGCGGGTCAGAGCCTGCCCGGTGGGACCTAAGTTACTTTGTGCGGCCGGACAGACGCCGGAAAGTTCGTTACTTTCCTCGATCTGGCTGGGATGGGAGGTGCGGGGCGGGGGAGGAGAGGGAGGGAGAGGGACCGGACCGGGGTGCGCGGAGGCCGCGTCCCAGTGCCCCCCGCTCCTCGGCCCGGCCCACGGGTTCCCTTTCCGTCCCCCACCGTGTACCTACCCGGAGGTGAAATCCTGCTGCACGCTCAGCAGCCGCTCGCGCAGGGTCTCCAGCATCATCGCCGCCGCCGCCCTCAGCCCCGCGTAGACACCGCGCCACACCTGTCACGGCGCGCCCGCACTCTCGCAGCCGGCCCCGCCCCCGGCCCGCTCTCGCCTCCGCGCCGCGGCCCCTTCCGCGTTCCCGCCCCCCCCCCCGCTCGCGCGCTCCCGCCCCGCCCCCGCCGCGCCCAGGCTCGCGCAGCCGCAGTGGGCCCCGCCGGGCTCGGGCGGCGGAAAAAGGGCGGTCCTTCTCTCCTAGTCGAGAAACTGAGTGGCTCGGATGCTTTTTCCTAGCCCAAAGCCAGGCCCTCTCCTTTTCCTCTTTAAAATTGAAGTGGCCCCGTGAAAGAATGCTTTAAAACCAGCGCTTCTTTGAGTGAGTGCAGCGTTTGTTTTCACAGTTTGGAAGAGAGATTGATCAATTTCTTACATAGCGTGCACCTCCCCTGTAGCAAACACTTTCGTGGACTCTGGTTCCAGGATCTGACCCCGCTGGCTTTGACCTTGGATGAGCAAATTAACCATTCTGAGCCTCGGTTTCTTCATTGATAAAGTGGCAAAAATCAACTGTTCCGACATCTTTACTTTCCATTCTCTTTTCAACCTACCCCATCAAGCTTTCGTGCCCTTCATAGCAAAGGAGGTGGCCTTTGTCGAGTCACCAGTGACCGCCATGTTGCCGATACCATTTGTTACTTACCTGCCCTGATTTTTTTCTCGACCTCTCGGTGGCTCTCAAGCAATTCCTTATCCCATTCTCAAGACACGTTCTTCTCTTTCTTTCAAGCACTCCATTCATGCACTCTCCCTTCCTGTCCACTCCTCCTCCTACTTCAGCAGCTGCTCCCAAGGCCACATTTGCAGGCTCCTGCTCTTCTCCATGTATGGCCCCCTCCTAGGTTATTCTATCCATTACGATGCTGTAAATTCTATCGAGGCACCGGTGACGCCCAAATCTCCATCTTCAGCCCTGTCCTCCCTCCCCCTCCTTCAATTCATACCAGTTGCTTACTCCAGCTGTATCCAACAGGCATCTCAAACCCAAAATACCAAAAATTGAAAATTTTATTGCAAACTCACTTTCGAACCTAATCCCAGTCTCTTCCATTTCAGTAAGTGGCACCACCATACACCAAGTTGCTCAAGTTAAGCCACCTGAAATTACCATTTTCTATTTTCCCCACCTGCTGAATATTAATTCATCAAGTCCAATCAACTCTATTTCTAAAGTATTGCTAGAACCTGCTGCTCTTTTCACTATAATCACCCTGGTCCAAGGCACCATCATCTTTCACCAGGAATACTGACAAGTCTCCTTATTCTACTCTTTTGCCATGCACACACCTGTAACTCATCCTTGATACAGCAGCCAAGAGAATTATCTAAAAGAGCAATCATATTGTGTTGCTTTCCTGCATTAAATCCTTCTGTGCCCTTAGGAAAAAAGTCAAACTCCTTACTCGGCTTATGAAGTCCTAAAATTTGAACGCTTCCTGACACTCTATCCAAAGTAAGTACTACTCACCTATCATTCCTTGACATTTAAGCCATAGTAACCTTTGGTATGTTGTGTGTTCCCTGAAAATCCTGGATTCATTTCCTTGAGGCCTGTTCACAACCTTTTCTCCAAATTGTCCTATGGCTGGCTCCTTTGTGGCATTCAGATCTCAGCTTAAACATCATCCTCTCAGGTAGATCTTCCCTGATCATTCCAGTTACTGGCCCAATCACTTCCTATACACTCTGTTTTTCAACTTAGTACATAACACTGTCTGATAATTTATTTAATAATTGTTTAAGAAAAAGTTGTTTATTTATTTGCTTACACATTTACTTTAAAACCAGCTCTGAGACTAGGCTGAGGTGGGCAAGGCATTCACCTCAGGTGTAAAACTTAAGGGGAAGCCAAAACCCTTAGTAATCAAGATGAATAATATTTTAATGCAATATTCAAAAAACTTTAAATTAATGAAAAATTTTGTGATGAACAAAATATCAAAATTTTAAGTTTTAAGACAGACAGGATCTGTCTTTATTTTAAAGACTGTGCCAGTGGTAAAGAATCCATCCTGCAATGCAAAGGACACAGGTTCGATCCCTGGTCAGGGAACTAAGATCCCACATGCTGAGGGACAACTAGCCCACGCGCCACAACTACTGAGCTTGTGTGCCTCAACTAGAGAGAGAAAACCCGCACGCCACATCTAGAGAGAAGCCCATGCGCTGCAGCGGAAGATCTCTTGTGCCACAACTAAAGACCCGACACAGCCAAAAATTAAAAAAAAAAGAAGACAGGATATGATAGGGCTGGGATTGAATGAGTCAAACGAGATGGGCTGTGTGAGGATAGGCTTTTCCTGGCAGAGCAGAAGTGACTATTCTGATTAGTGATCTAGGGCAGGGGTCCCCAACCCCCGGGCCTTGGACTGGTACCGGTCTGAGCCCTGTTAGGAACCAGGCCGCAAAGCAGGAGGTCAGCAGTAGGTGAGTTGCCCCCAGTCCATGGAAAAATTGTCTTCCACGAAACTGGTCCCTGGTGCCAAAAAACGTTGGGGATCACTGATCTAGGGAATAAGGAGCCTGGCCCCATCCTTTCTTCTTTCCCTTGGGTGCAAACATCCAGTAAAGAATAGCCATTCTACTCCATAAGGACAGGCTGCCAGGTGAGCAGGCTGCAGTGACCCAGTGCTTTCTGTGACTGGGTGGGCAAGTTTTAACCTGAGGTACAGTAATAGGAGTTCTGCTTGCCCATGAACATAAGTCATGTGCTTCATCACCCTTACCAGAAATGAAAGTGATGTTTTGGGTGCTTTATGCTGACTTTCTTATTTCTTAGTAGGTTGAGACAAGTTGGTTTAGAGGGGTGCTGTTTATTGGGTCTTTTTCCACCACCCGGAAACAGTACCTGGTACAGAGTAAGCGATCAAATGATCAGGTCTACAGAGACAGATCCCTCACTGTCTAGTAGATGTGGAAACCACATGTACTGAGAAGTAATAAATCTTTTTCATTGTATTCAATTGAAATAAACTCCTCTGCTCATATGTTTTCAATTTACTAAGTTTCATACATTCCAGTAAAGTACCAAATCAGATCAAAAAGTGTATGCCTGTCACTAGAAAATAGATTTACTTGTGCCCAATCATTTTTATCTTGACCATTTGCATTGTTTATTAGTCTATGGCATGTTTGTCCTTCGTTTTGAGGTGTTTTATGAACATTCTTAACCCCGTGTCTGATAAACCCCAAAACAGTAACAGTTTTAAAAGTGCTAATAAGAAGAGATAATTATAAGGAAACAAATTATAAAAATGAAAGTAAAGAGAGAGAAAATGACTACTGTTGCACCTGAGTTGTTTTGTATAAATGATTAAGGACCAAGAGTTGAAACATGCGACACGTTGTGTCAATTTAAGTAACAGTAATCGGCCAGAAACTAGGAAGACTGACGGGCAAAATGGAAAAAAAAAGTTTTGAACCAACATCAATAGTGGAGGCTACTGACCTAATCTTAATTCAGCAATTGGTTGAGAGTTGATTTGAGAACATAATAGCTAAGCAGGGAGAAGCCTGTGATGATAAAACATTTGGGGCAAAAGCACCAAAGCTGCTTAAGAAGCTCCCTCTGGTGGTGCTGCCCTGGAGCAGCCGCAGGAGCATTACCTGGGAGCTTGTTGCAAATGCGGAATCTCAGGCCCCACCCAGACCTACTGAATCAGAATCTGAATTTGAACAAGATCCCCAGGTGATTCATATTCATTTAACATGTGAGAAGCACTGCTCTAGGACACTTGCTAAGGAAAGGGGTTTCCTTGTCTCAGCGGATTTTTACAGTAGATAAGGTGATGAATGAGGATTTGGTGGAATTGGAACCAAAGAAAAGATGCTATAAAAGAAGAAGCCATAGGACCCAGATTTCATACCACTTTTTTGGCACAGATCTTTTAGAGTAATTGGAAAGGCACTACTGCCATTTGAGTTACAGGAATCTAACAGATTTGTAAAGGCATCTACGTGTTGTTATTAACTTATTTATAATTTAAAAAAACCAAGATTTTTGATATCTTTAAGAATTTAAAGATGCCAGAAGAAAGAAACCAATTAAAAGCTGTAAATGTTTCTTGTGAAACAATGAGTCCTTCTAAGAATAAAGTAAGCTAAATAAAACTGGAAGGTAACATCAGCATGGCGTTTTGAAAAGGAAAACAGACGGGAACCTGAGAGGTGGAGGAGGGGAATTCCAACACGCAGAGCAAAGATGAGAGCCCAGCTGAAGAAGAACACAGAAGAAGAGGGTATTGGGGGAGCAGGCTGAGGTGCGGTGGGAATCAAAGTCTGAAGACAGAAGCTAACAGACCAAGAAGGCAAGCAGTGTGTGGAGTGACACTCCCAGCAGTTGGGAAAGAATATTTTCAACATGAACCACATTGGAAGAACAGTGAGAGGCAGCTCAGCTGCACCTATTTGTTTTGAAATTTTATCACACTATAATAAAAGGTAATCAGGCACCTAACCTCGTCTTTTTGCTCAGATGGAGAAAAGAAAGGCACTACGCAGTGCATTAGAGGAGGAAACCTCTTTTATTTTTCGTTAATCTATGTACGGATCTATATGATCTATGAAATATTCATAAATAACCAAGTGACTCCATTCATTAAAATGTAGGGACCCTACATGAATAGAGGAGACCACAAATAAATGGTTTTCCCTGGAGAAAGTATATCTCAGAAATTACACCTTCTGAACCATTATAGAATAGAAATCTCTTCAAGTGGGAGAATTTAACTCAAATGGAAACTTTTTAATAAGAATTACAAAAAGATGATTGAGACAATTATTATCTATAGTTAAGTATCAGCTTAATATAGGTGGGGGGAGTCCTAATAATTGAAAAGGATTGAGGAGAAGGGCAAATGTAAGGTCCCAGTGCCCTGAGAGTTCCTCTCCGTCCGCAGGAGTTGCCCATGTCAGTGGAAACTGATACTGAGAAACTGATTCTAGGAAGAAACTAGACAGAGTCCTTTAAATGCAGTTTAGTGGATGGTTCTCAACCCTGGTTGCACTTTAGAATCACTTGGAGAGCATTTAAAAAATACCAATACCTGGGCCCAATCTCTGGAGATTAAATCTCAGGTTTAACTGGTCTGAGGCCACACCTCCGCAGCCACACTGTTTCAAAAGTTTCCCAGCTGATTCTAATGTACAGTTGGGCCGGGAACAACTGAGCTTAGCTTTCAACCTGAGCTGCCTGCAGGGAAAGGAAGCAGAAACTCTGGCTAGAGCAGTGACTGTGACCTTAGAGTCCACCAGACCTCTCCCTGACTTCAGGATTCCAGGCTGAAGCTGGTCCCCACTCTCCCAGCTCCTTCAAACAGGCACCAGCCCCATCACTTAGTTTGTAACATTTGGTACGTGGGCCTGAGCCCCTGCAGCCTCTGCCCAAACGGCGCTGGCTGACGCTGGAGGCAGTGGTGTGAAGGGGAGGAGAGAGCAAGCGAATCTGGGCGCCGCACTGGGGAGGCCAGGCTCTGTCTGGCGTGCTCAGGCCACCCCCAAGGCATGCGGTCTTTCTGTAAGGATGCTACACAGCGAACGGAGGGAACCCCAGGAGCTGGCTGTGTCTTGAGACCTGGCCTGGTGGAACTGGAAGCTTCTTGTTGCCTTTCAGGAAACAACAAACGTTCAAGTGCCCTGAGCAGCTCTCAGTAGCTGTCATTTCAAGGAAAAAAAATGTCCCTTGTCCCCTCTCCTGGTGACTCTTCCAGTCCCATTTATCTCTCTGTCTCTGACTCCCTCTGCTTTCATTTGTCACTCCTTCTAAGCTCTGCTCCACCATATGCCGCCTGCTGCCTGCTGACTTCAGCTTAACGCCCTCTCTCCATGCCTTTTGGCTACTGCCATTGCTGCCAACTCTGCCCCTCCCTGAGTGACCAGAAGAAGGCTCTAAATGCTTTCTCCAGTCCTTCATTTAACAGAAAATGCCTCACATAAGCAAAGCTCTTGCACGAGACCACCTCATGCTATACATGTCTGCTTGTAGGCCAAGTACCAGTCCCCAGCCCAATCTACTGTGACCCAGGTTGCAGGGTCAAGCAACACAAAACATGCGCAAGAACTGCTTTGGGGAGGGCTTCCCTGGTGGCGCAGTGGTTGAGAGTCTGCCTGCCGGTGCGGTGGACACGGGTTCGTGCCCCGGTCCAGGAGGGTCCCACATGCCGCGGAGCGGCTGGGCCCGTGGGTCATGGCCGCTGAGCCTGCGCGTCCGGAGCCTGTGCTCCGCAACGGGAGAGGCCACAGCAGTGAGAGGCCCGCGTACCGCAAAAAATAAAAAAATTTAAAAAAAAGAACTGCTTTCGGCCTTTTATTCCCCTAGAAGGGGATTATGAGGGGCTATTTCTTAGACCCATGCAAGGGGGAAATAAGCCTCTAATAGCTAAATTACAGAAAAAGTACCCAGTGTACCTGGTAATGTTTTTGCTTATGTTGCTTCAATTCGAGGTTTATATATAATAAGTGGTAAGTTTCCAAACATTGCCTTTATGATGTGCCGAGAATCTCGACAAGGGGAGGGGGAGAAAGAAAGTAGTTCTCATGTACAAAAACACTGGCTTCCTCTGCTTTAACTAGTGTATTGTCTCTGTTTATTCACAGAAATGCAAGTGAACAGATGTATTTGTTGTCTTAATAAACCATTGTATATACCAATGGAAAGCTCGTGGCATACGATGAATGGTTTGTTTCCTCCATTATTGGAATTCTGTTCCTGAAGTGAGTCTAACTGCTGTGCTTAACGCCATCCTAATTAGCCACCACTCATTACCTGGTGGTACCCAGCCAGGGAACACGGCACCGAGAGAGAATGAGCTCATCGATGGAAGACTTTTTGTGAAACTTCAACTTTTTAAAATAGTGGAAATGTCACAGGAGGAAAAGTACCCCAAACAGGAGCCCCATTCTTCCTCTCCTGGAGGCTACAGTGACGAGGAAACACTGGGCTCTTAGGCTGACAGTAAGATCGGTCTGGGGGATCCAGGAGTGCCATCCATCTACCGATTCCCCACTGCTTCCTAACGTGCCCCCCTCAGTCCTGCAAGGCTGAGTCCTCGTGGTTTTCTGCAACATTATCTACTCAATGAGAACGACTGCTGAGGCCCTGCCTATGCCCGGCGCTCTACCAGATGCCAATCACATACTAACGTACTGACTTTATCTTTCTGTAATGACAATGATGGCTATTACCTACTGAGAGCTCACCTAGGCAGGATTCTAAGCACTTTACACATATTATTTTGCCCATTTTGCAGATGAGGAAATGAAGGACAATAAGGCACCTACAAACCCGTGAAGAGTTTCTAATCTAGGTGAGGCGATTAGCGTTTTACCTGTGGTGATGACAGCCCAGACGAAGGGTGACTCACCTTGACTTTGCTTTGGAAGAAAGAGTCATGAAAGGGGGCCTGGTGTTGAGCGCCCCTGAGAAATTTAAATTCAGGTGCGTCAGCACAAACTCCGGGAAGGTGCATGTGATTGGTTGGTGAAGCTTGGCATCTGGCCCAGCCTTCCCGGGCAGCTCTTGGCAAATGGCGCCAGGTTACATGGCGGTTACAGCCCCCCGTCAGGGGGCTGAGCCCAGCTGGCCCGATCTGTGACACTTCCTCCCTCACAGACTGGCAAGACCCTAGAGGGAGAGAATAGAGAAGACAGAGAGCCCACTGGTGTTAGGACCAGAGCAGGGGAGGGGTGGACCCTGCCCATGCCAGGCACCCTTGCCCTCTGCCCTCTGGAAGGGAGTGGGAGAGGGTTACACAGCCCCTGCCTGGGATCCCACTGTAGAGACTCAGGGTCAGAGAGAAGGAGACTCCCCTAAATGGGAACAAAAGGCTTCCCAGGGTAAATGTGAATCAGAGACCTGGGAGGGTGGGTGTTGAGCCCCAACTCTGGGGGTGAAGGAGGAGAGGAGGAAGGCCCAGGCTGGGGAATCTGTCCTCCCTATTGGCCAAACCGACACACCCTGCTTCTGCCGTTTGTCACACACAGTGGGTCACCCCAGGTCATTACCAGCTTCACTTCCTCAAACTCACAGAACTAAGGCACTGCCCATCTGACTGCAGGAGGACAGCCAGCGTTCTGAGTCCCCTCCATGGCACGGGAATCTGAGCAGGGCACACAGAGCCCACCAGTGTTCACTGGTATAAACAGCCTCTCCAAAGCCCCATCTAACTTTTACCTGTTTCACACTCTCTGAGAAAGGATTTTCAGGAGGAGCTGGGCATGCTTCACAAGGGTCTGTATCATTTTACCCGGGTTCAGATGGTGGAGACAGCATGTCATCTTGGAGCAGGTCTTCTAGAAGAATCATTTGCATGGCCTTTTATGTAGACCAATGCAAACAGGCATAGCTTGTTCCAGAGGAAGGGTGTAATACATTTTGGTAGATAGATCTTAAAGGTTGTGGTGAAGAGGTTCACAAATTTGCATAAAATCTATGGTGCCTCTGAAAGGGCAGATATAGTAGAGCCCCTAACTCCTTCCCTTTCAAAGTCATCCGACATTATAAAACATCTCAGGTGGGTCAGGGTATCTCACTGAGGTCAGATAACAGAAAGACTTCAGACTAGAGACAGCCCAGGGGAAATCATCTTGGTGGAAAGGGAATGGGGGAGGTTGGAGAAGAGAGGTTTGTGCTGGTCACCTGGGCCCACGGCACAGCCTGAATTCTATCCAAAAAGGGCTACTTTGGGCACAGTGGAGATTGTGTGTGTGTGTGTGTGTGTGTGTGTGTGTGTGTGTAAACAGAGACCTGAGTCACGTAGATGATCTCGCTGGGAGCCCAGATGCCTTTAGCAAGGAACAACCAATACCTAGTAAGTAGCGGTTATCCTCTAGCCTCATGGGGGTAAAGCTGAATTTTGACTCCAGCCAAGATAAAGCAAATCTGGCTCCTTGAACTAAGATGATCTCTGAGTTTGGGGATTTATTATGAGGGGAGGGTCCCTACGGAGAGAAGAAGAACCATTCAAGTGATATATGAGTTGGAGGCTGACTTGAATAATAATTTTACCCCAAGCTGGTGAAGCAGAATATCCTGGCATCTTGGAGGGGTAGCAAGTCAGAAATGCGTTACTGTCCCCACCCCTTGTTTGTGCTCCTGTGGGGTACAGTCTGGGAAACATGGGTCACACTGACTATTTTCTCTTTTTGAAGTGCCTTGTCTACCCTTGGGGGAACATAAACCATCCTGTCTTCATCTTTTAATACAGAGCATTGTCACTAAGTGTTTGCAATACCTTATTGCATCTTCACAATTGCAGCCCTAAATCAAATCAGATCTGGGAGCTTGTCCTACAGGCCAAATGGGATTCAGCCACGGATCAGATCCAGCCTTCAAACTGGACCTCTTTTTTTCTCTTCACTGTCATTTCTTTATGTTCTACTTACATTTTACCCAAACCTGATGATGTGTTTTGAGTGGGGAGAGAGTTTCCATTAATCCCCTATTTCACCATCACTAAATTTAACCTCCGATGTAAAGTCTCAAGTTCTTTGCCCTAAAAATAGCTCAGGGCTGAAATGAGAGCACAGGTGAGGATCAGTGTCAGCTGTGGTGTCTTCAGAAACCCACTGATGTTAAAGGCCAATAAAGTCCCCTTGTCCTACCCTGGCTTGGCCTTTGCATCCACCCTGTGAGGGGCAGGATCCAGACACATCACCACTCTTCCCAATCAGAATTTACACACATTAGTGAACACTAGAGAGCACAGTCTCAGTGGGGCACTACTCACCCTCTCAAATGTTTTGGAAAACTGGCCAATTTTCCCTTGGAATTTTGACCTTATACAAATTTTTTTGAAAAAGAAAACAAATATTAATGATAGGCTTCCTGTCAATAAACTCAGTACAATGTGCCTTATCAACTTTTAGTAAAAATGTTAAACTACAATGGTTTATGCTAAATATATCCTGTTGAAATGAAACCTTACGTTCCAGCAATCAAAATAACATGTCAGTCTTTTGTTCATTTCTCACAAAACTGAAATTTCCAGGATTCTTAAACTACACACACACACACACACACACACACACACACATCATTTAAAGAAACTGAGAAACGAGGGGGTTGCAGTAGAATTCCCTGCACTGGCATTCAGTAGACCTTCTAATGTAGATTTAATGTATTTGGGGGGAACACAATTCAGTCCATAACACCAGGAAAAGACTGGGGATCCCTGCCATAGAAAAAAAAAAGATCTAGAACATATACTTGACTTCTATATTTCCATGGACTTAAGGAAGGTAAAAAATTGTCTCAATGGAATAATTACATGTACACACACACATAGAATAGGTCATCTTCAAACATTTTTCACATATACCATAGTAATTTTGATAGGAATAGTAATGCTACACAATAGTAATAGTAATGCTATCCAATTCCTTGCATTTTTTGATATTTATTTAATTAATTCATTCGTTTATTTGGTTGTGCCAGGTCTTAGTTGTGGCCGGCAGGCTCGTTAGTTGCAGCTCGCCGGCTCCTTACTTGTGGCATGCATGTGGGATCTAGTTCCCTGACCAGGGATCGAACCCAGGCTCCCTGCATTGGGAGTGTGGAGTCTTAACCACTGTGTCGCCAGGGAAGTCCCCAATTCCTTGTATTTTTAAGACTGTCACCTAAAAGTTTTGATCATAAGTTTTAAGTTATTGCAAAAGATCAAATGTCAAGGGGGAGTCTGGATTTTGTTTTTAAACTTACTACCCATTGATATTTTAGTTCTATGTCCTCTATTTTGCCCAGCAGTAAAATTAAGTAATTCATTTCTAGATGGCACATTAAAGGCACAGCTCTTGGTCATGACTTTAGTCTAAGTGTTCATTTGACACATAGATGACTCTGGAGAACTCTACTATTAGTTGCCAATTTGTCAACAGTCAACAACAAACAACCTAAATCATCTACTGTTCTCCTGATCTAAGTCACTGTTATGCCAGACGGTGACCCCATGGCACCTTGTTCTCTCAGCCTGGAGGCTGGCATTTGGGAAGCTACAATGCGTCTTCACAGCAGTAGTGTTTTGGAGTTCTGAGCTAGGATGACGTGTAGAGATGAGCTGATACTACTGCTGCTGCACCTTGGGTTAACACATGCCAGCTGCCAAAAACAGCTCTTCATGTTTATTTTAAAAATCTACAGTGTTTGCCAATACAAAAACTTGAGGTACAGAAAGATGAATGTCATAAACTGGAACTTTTAAAATTCTCACTCTGCAAAACTGGAGTAATTTTTGGCTGAATTTCCAAGAGCCACGTCAATGTTCTGACTGTTCTTAGTGGACCTCATGATTAGTCATGTGGATGGTTTAAGGTCAAAATATATCAGGCCGTGTTCTCACCTTTTATAGTTTTTAAAAATTGATAGAACAATAAGATAAATTAACTGAAGGGGACATACAGTTTCAATTTTTTACATTATAAAGTTGTCATAGGTGTGGCTTTCTTGAAACTTTCATCACACACACACACACACACACACACACACACACACACACACACACAAACAGACACACACAAATCCAGTCCAGCTTAAAAGCTCCATCCTTGGCTCCTTCCCTCCCGAGGTGCAGGCCTGGCCTAGGCTCATTGGACCCTCCACAGAGAGGAAGATGGACAGACAGATAAGGGCTGGCCTGTGCTTTCACTTTTCTTCTTCCTCCCCCTTCCGCTTTTAGGTTCTCCTTGGTCAGGCAGGGAGCCGGCAGATGAACTACAGGAAAGGGGAAGGATGTTCTATTTACCAGGGCATGGATACAATCCTCCCCAGAGGCCCTGAGGTCCCCCTCCCACCCCCTGCCCCCCGGCAGTGCCCTGACCTGGGCAATCCGACTCCTCTCTTTCCCACTTAGCCTCTGGTTACCCAGCAGAAAGCCCTCTGATGGGAACCCCTCAGAGGAGCTCCCCACATCTCTCATGGCCCCGCAGGAGACTGTAAGGTACCCTTGAGTTTATTAAGCCCTTGTTTCTCTGTACTCCACAGAGGCAGGGTATTTGAGCCAGTTAGTTAATCAGCCAGGCTAAATAGACTCCAGGCAGACATGATAAAAGCCACTGCATTATTAAGGGCTTAACCAAATTACATTCGCTAGAGATGAATGTTCACTTGATGACGGAACTCCCCAGGCCAGATCGCTCAGAATAAATCCCACCAACAAAATCACAGAGTATAAACAATGCGTTACAGACAACGCTGCAGTTGAAAAAGCCACGCTCCTAAGGTTTACATCAGTGTTTAGAAACCCAAGATGGATCTTCCCCCTAACCACAAAGTTACAAATGGTGGTTTGGTCGATAGGCCTGTTCTAAGGAAGCTGGTTTAACCCCTAAGGCGGCCGAATGACAATCGGAGCCTGAGTTCTGGGTCTGGAGTGGGGAACCACGGCCTCTGTGTTCAGGAGGGGAAAGAGCGCTCTTCCCCTTTCTTGGGTCCAAGGCCAGTCCTCACGGTCCTCCTCCACCTCGGAGCTCCCCTTTTCCTGGCATCTGAACTTCCACTTGCCCTGAGCCCTTGCACTTGACCTGGGTCAGCCTGACTCATCTAGTGCACCCAGATCCCCAACCTCCTCCTCCACCACTTTACTCAACCCTCCCTGAGATGAACAAGAAAACAAACAATTAATTCATTCAAACTAACATTTGATTTTCTAGCGCTCCATCCTTTCTGTAAGAGTTTAGGCCTTTGGAAAAGGATGCTCTGTGTTTGGACTAACATTTGATTTTCTAGTGCTCTGTCCTTTCTGTGAGCGTTTAGGCCTTTGGAAAAGGATGCTCTGTGTTTGGGATCTCACCTGGCTGCAGGAGTCTGGAGGATCAAACAGGGTACAAGATAATAATAGATTTATTATTCTCAAATGTTGTCTCAGACTGTAATTATCCCTCTTTCTCAACTGCCTTTTAGCCTCTTGGGGCAGAACAAGCCACTTCTAGCAGCACAGCAGCACGTTACTGCCCACCTCCACACCCTGCCCTCCATCCACCTGCCTGACTATTCTAAGGCAAGACCCCTCATTTTGCTACTGGTATTATTGTTCTTGTGTGTCAATACTGACTTTTATAGTAGATATGTGTTGTCTTGGGGCAAAACCACTCATATGGAAGGACCACCTCTCTCCCATTGGATATATCCAAATGGGATATATTTAAATGGTGGTCATCCTTTTTCTGGCCAATGGCTGGGCAAACTACCCCTGCGAGGATAATTGCTGTCATTCTCCTTGAACTTAGTGATGAAAAGACTAAAAATGGTTGGACGGATTCATCCTTTCTAGGGAAGATGTCCAGACAAGACCATTTAGTAATCCCTGCTACTGAGGCCTTCTGGAGGTGCCTGGGGCAGTCTGTTCTGAATCTGCCCTATATCCTGCTGAAAGAATCCCTTTTGTTCAAGTTGGCCAGAGTTGGTTTCAGTTGCTCGAAACAAACAACCCTGACTGACACAGCTCTCCTCGGCCTCTCATGCTCTATCTGCACCATGAACTTGGGACAAGGTCTCAAAAGAATGACATACTTCTTATTCCACTGAGGTACCTCACTCCTACCCCAAATCTTATCCTAATACCCCACCCCATGGCCAAACCTCGTAAGTCTTTGGACCCCTTTGGTGCTTCTGTTGTTTGATTTCTGGAGGTTTGCTGGAAGGCCAGGGAAGCCTGGTCTGCCTCCTCCCTGTGAACGGTGAGGAGGGTCTTCCCTTGCCTCTCACCCACCTTGGAAACCAGTCCCCCCACATTCTGTTCACTCCTAGCCAGCCATGCTTCCCAGAATTACTTAGCAGATTTTATTGCGTTTGTCTGCAAAGCTTTGGTTATACTTGTTCACCCAAAAGAATATGTTATTGGCTGAATTCCTGCCAGTATAATAAAATGAATTTTAAAAGTTTAGGGCAAGTTGGGTGCTGCTTTGCATTCATTTCCCAATGAAGCCAAAGACAAAAGGATTTGGAGATGCCACAAATCCAAATAAGTGCAAGTTTCATCCATCCATAAACATGCTTGCCAGTAACCTGCCATTTATTCACTATATTCACATTACAAATTACACTACCTATACTTTTTGAAGCTACTGTCAACTGTCTAGAATTCCTGGGTGAGCTTAAGGTGTTTCCTTACCAGAGTGTCTTGTAGAGTCAAATTCAGGCAGTCTGATTTTAGGGCTGCACTGTCTCTCCAAGAGTGAAGGGATTGGGTGTTTTAATACTGAACTTTGTCGGCTTAATGTAGGAGGCTGCCAGTGTGACCCAAATTCTCTATTCTTTAGCAAAAGTAACTATAAAGTGTAACAAAATATTTCTACATTTCCAAACTGAGGAAAAAATGTTTCTGGGTAAGTTGAGTGGGCTATGTGATAGACAGTCTCCAAAGACAGCCCCCCAATCAACTGTGCATCCCAGTTTTCATGCCCTCGTGTAGTTTCCTCCACTTGAATCTGAGCTGGCTTTAAGACTTGCTTCTTTTAACTTGCAAACTTGGTGCCTGTGTAAATTCTGAGGCTACTTCATAAGGAGCCTTGTAGCTTCTACCTGGGACTCTTGAAATGCTCACTCTGAGGGAGCCAGACACAATGTAAGTAGTCTGACCCCCTTGCGATGGCCATGCTGGGAGGAAGCCCAAGTCAGTCACATAGAGGGACCATACGGACAAACAGACAGACACCTGGCCAGCCTTTGGCTCTTCCACTCTTCCCAGCCGAGATATTGGAGTGTCTACTTGAGTTTTCAGACAACTCCAGGCCTAGGTGACATCTGAATGTAGTCACGTGAGAGGCCCCAAGTGCTAACTGGCCAGGTGAGCTCAGCCAGCCACAGAGCCATGAGGGAGAAGAGTAACTGTAGTTTTAAGCTCCTTAGTTTTGGCATAGTACGATGTTATGCGGCAGGAGATATCTGGAACAGATGCTGAACGGAAGAGAAAATATTGAGATCATACTTTGTACCAGACCCTGTGCTACTTGCTTCACATAAATCATGGGGTGAAAATTATCAACATGGAATGTTGGCCAATTTCTTCCACATCACTCTCCCATATCGACAAGGAAAAAGCCCGTAATTTCCAGCTTCATTTAAACCACCTTATCAACCAAACTTATCTCCCAAAACAAACCACTGGGCTTTCTTCTTCAGAATGGTTTCTATATACTTGTGATGCAGAATGGCCAGAGAAACACAGAGTTGGAGAGACTGGAGTTAAAAAGAAAGGGCTTTTCAGAAGAAGTTAAGTCATCTTTGTAATAAAGTCTGGGAAAGAGATGAATTGGATAGGTGGGAGGTGAAGTGGGAGTGATAGAAAAAGCAAGGAGGGGTAGAGAATGTTCTTTGGTGGTAAATGAGGAACTCCAGGCACTGAGGACACAAGTGAATTAGGTAGAAGAATCAAGCAGCTATGAGAAATACTGCAATCGGTTATGATTGGATTCTCTTCAATGCTAAGAAACTTGAATAAAATTGGAATTGCTTTTCCATGATATTTAGCCTGTAAATCCTGTTTCCTCTGGAACTGAACCACATGGGTTATGGCTTCAATTATGGCTACATGTATCATCTATTTAATTCTTTCAAGACTCTCATGAGGTGTGTATTATTGTCCTTGTTTTATAGATTTAGAAACTAAGGCTCAGAGAGGTTATGTGACTTGTTTAAGGTGATATGGTAGTAAGCAGTAAGGCCAATTTTTAAATCCAGCCCCGCTGACTCCAAAGCCCATGAATTTCCACCTCACCATTCTGGGTCAGCTCCCTAGCACTGTAACTTCTCTTCATAGCACTGTCCTTTCTTCTGCTCCTGAAGTACTTTATTGCACGTCATGGCAGCGTCACTGGGGATCCTGAGAGGGCTATGAAAGTGGGGAAGACAAGGCAGTAAATATTTGTACATGTAAGGTTAGCTATTTTAAAAATCAGAGGCAGTCTATACTTCACTGTATCTTGTTAATGTACCACAACCTGAGTTTCTTAACAGTTTCTAAAAGCACGTTTTAAAAAATGGCACACATGAGTGTCAGATAATGTAATTTCTTAAAACTTGGTTATGTGTCCTTTATCATTTCAATTCTGTTGTGATCTATCGAGCTTTAAAGCAACTAGTTTGACAGAACCTACATAGAAGATAACATTCAAAGGCTATCTTGGAACGATACCTTTTAATAATAAAGGATGCTTCTGTGTATTATAAAGCCAGGTACAAAATACCTGACAAGAAAAGGAGATTGGGTTCTGATTCTTTCTCTCTCTTTTTGATGCCAGCAGTTGCTTGCTAACCTTTCCTGATCAGCTTTTTATCTATATTCCTTTTAAAAAGGGAACAAAACCATTTAGCATTCTCCTGGCACATTTGTGTCATAATGCAGGTATGCTTTGGGGAGAGAAATGAGAGAAGTTAGTCTGTTAGATGATTCAAAACATTCACCCTGAAATTCCATGACCAAAAAAAAAAGAAAAAAGACGATGTTGCTTCCAAGTGATATTATGAATTTCCTGTTTAAAATGTAAAATTATGAAATCTGGAACGTACTCTTTAAACAGGAGCACATATATAAAAGCATATCCTGATCATACATAAACATATTGCCTGGTGTGTCGTGACATTCACCTTTTGGCAGTTTTCACCTCCAGCAGAGCAGAGGCTTGGGGAAAGCAGGGAATTTCAAACCAGCCAATCTGACAACGTAACAGTCTTGACTTTCTAATTAAAGATCTGGCAGGAATGCTAAAATAAGAATTGGCAGTTATCTATGAATTTTAACACTTCGTATTTTCTCATGCCTGTTTCTAAAATTTCCTGACAGATGTCAGTATTAAAAAAAAAAGTAAGAGAGGTGGGACAGACGGGGTGGGATAAGCATGGGCTTGGCTTGACCTGGGTTTAAACCCTGGATCTATCATTTGCTAGGTGAGTGAGGTTGGGAAATTTCCTTAATGTCTCTGAGATTCTGTTTCCCTGCCTGTAAAATGGAGGTAATAACACCAACAGCAGGTGCTGTTGTGAGGGTTCAAATGACACAATGGATGACAGTCTGTGTCCAGCCCCGCGACATACATAGCAGGAGGACAAGAAGCCACGAGTTTCCTTCCTCATAACTTCAGAGGTGGAAAAGAAGATAGGGTAGCAATTCCATCCTGCAGTCTTAAGGAACATATCTATGCTTATTACTTTCTTAGATTTACTAGCAAATGATCATCTTCAAGTGCACAAAAGGGCACTAGGCTTGGAGCCACAGGCCAGCATTTAATTTCAGGGTCCAGCTGGGACTCCTTGACTTTTCTAGATGTCAGTCATCACCGGACAGAAAATACAAATGGCAACATTCAGCTCCAAACCACTTGTAGGGTTGCTGTAAATATTAATAAGCGATCAATTACCTTTACATGCTTTGGAGAATTGTTCTGCACAATAAAAAAAATTATCATTATGTACACAGAGAAAAAGGTTTATCTGTAAAGTGCGAAAGTTCTTATGAAACAGTCCACTGAAGCCTGAAATATTGTTACAGTAGTACTGGGACAGGAGGGAAGGGGGCAGGACACAACCTTTAAAAGAATGACAGAGCTGTTGAGGATACGATATAAACTGGTTAGAACCAACTTGGCCCAAGATAGTGGAAGATTTGACTTAGGTAGACCTTGAGCCTCATTATACACTGGTTATAATGCATTAGTTAAAGGACACACCCACAGGTGCCGGGACAGTTCTGAGGCTGACCATAAAAGGCCAAAAAGTGGGCGGTGGCCCAATTCCTGGAAATCCCTGCCCCTTCCCCCAAACAGTTGGAATAATCCACCCACTCCTTAGCCTATGAAATTACCTAGCCCTTGAAAACTAACCGCCCCATATCTCGGGGCTGCTCTCACCTTCTGAGATGGACCACATTCTGTCTGTGGAATGTGTTTCCCTAAATAAACTTGCTTTCACTTTACTATGGCTCACTCTCGAAGTCCTTCCTGCGCGAAGCCAAGGACCCTCACTTGGCGGCCCCGGCCCAGGGACTCACCCGAGACCAGGGACATGACTATCCTCTCGCGCCCCATTTTCCTGCAACAGTATTGTCCAGTGACATTTGACACAGGGCCACGGGCTTCTAAGAAAACAGTTATATTAGAAAGAGGAAATGATTTCAAAGCGAGTGTACACTATGTGGTGGTTGTACTGTTTGCTGTTGGGCATCAGTTTCTTTCGCTCATTGAAACTACTAAGCGTTCTGAGGCTTATTCTCTGCTTTTACCACGGGACAACATGAAAGACGGCTTTAATTCTTCTTGCCCATTTAGGACAATTTTCAACATTTTCATAGAGTCGTGTTGCTATGTTACAGCCGACCTGCTCTGTGGTTCAGTCTTAGCGGCAGCAGGGTGGGAAGGCCTGGAGGCAAGCAGATTTGAATTCCCAACAGCATCCATTGCCTATGAGCTGTGTGGTCTCAGGCAAGTCACTGAGCCACTCTGAGCCTGTTTCATCAACTGCAAAATGGAGATAATAGTACAACGTCTTGCACGAGTTTTGCAAAATTAAAGTTTTAGATACATAAAGATATAAAATACAGTGCTTGACATATAATGGGTCCTCATAAATGTTTAGGGGTATACAGAACAGTCACTCATAAATTTGTTCAGGAAGTTAAAAAAATCAAAAGATAACTTATGCTAATGTTAACCCACCCACATTATGGATGATTAGTTTGGACTCAGGATTAGATTTCAAACATCTTTTAAAACATATGCAGAGCAGATAAATTAATATTCACATGCCTTGAGAATCTTAAATTTTCTATTTCCTGACTTCTGGTATAAAATTTGTAATGCAGTTTAAGTTTTTTGTAAGCTCCCTTTTCTTTTCCTTTTGTTTACCTTTAATGAACAAATAAACCCACAGCATTTTCAACCATATTGGTAATTAAAGCTGCAGGGGGAGTTATTTTATTTTATTTATTTATTTTACTTATTTATTTTATTCATTCAATAAAAATTTATTTTATTTTATTTTATTTATATATATTTATTTTAGTTATTCATTTTATTCATTCAACAAAAATGAAACATTAACTCTAGTTATCAAAGGGAAGCCAGAATCTAGGAGACGAGATGGTGAAGCTTCCAGCAGTCACTTGGGCTACTGATGCTGCTGGGGTGTTACTACATGGTTATTTTGTGGGCATTCAACCAAAAAACCAAAAACCAAAAAACCAAACCCAAAAAAACTGATGGCCTAGCTAGCTCACCCATTTGCTAAATCAAAATTGGAGAAATTATCTAGGGCATTCAGCTGTTCTCTGGAGAACATACTGTTTCTTAATTACCTAACTAGAAAACTCATGTGCCTCTGGAGAATGCTTAGGAAACATTACAGAGAGTTCACGCAAACTGCAGCCTCTCGTGGCAAAGGCCCCAGCGTGTATCTCCCACATGAAATTAGTTCTCGGGTCCTGACGTAGCCATTTCTCCCTTCCCAGTGTCTCCTCCCTCCTGTCCCTTTCTACTAGCACTAATCTAGGGACCTTCCCACCTGGCCTGCGCGCCTCCAATCTCTCCCCACTTTCGTCTGTCGTATACTCTGCTGACAGCCATCTTCGTAGAGCACAGGTCTAAACAGCCAGTCTCTTGCTCACTCTCAGTGGCCCCACACATCCTACCCAAGGTCCAGACTCCTTCAAACATTTAAGGCCTTCCATAATTTGACCTCACTTTACGTTGAAACTTCACCTCCTAGGTTTCTGTTATCACAGCCCCAATTCCTTAACCTCATACATTCATTTAATAAACATTTAAAAAGTGCTGCAGGGCTTCCCTGGTGGCGCAGTGGTTGAGAGTCCGCCTGCCGATGCAGGGGACACGGGTTCGTGCCTCGGTCCGGGAGGATCCCACATGCCGCGGAGCGGCTGGGTCCGTGAGCCATGGCCGCTGAGCCTGCGTGTCTGGAGCCTGTGCTCCGCAACGGGAGAGGCCACAGCAGTGAGAGGCCCACATACCGCCAAAAAAAAAAAAAAAAAAAAAAAAAGTGCTGCAGAATCAAGCACTGGATGGAGAAGCAAGACACAGCCTCTGCTTCCAGGGAGCTCAGAGTCTGGAGATGGGTTAAACATTTACAAAAAGTTACTGAATAATGTGCTGTTATATTTATTTACTAGATACCCAATGAATATTTCACAAGTACCTATGATGTGCCAGGAATGTTCAAGGCATACGGTGGCCGGAGTGTCTAACGTTTCCCAGAGTCAGCAAAAGCTTCAAAGAGGAAGAGGCATTAACTGAATCTTGAGAGGATCAGATGGCCTCCAAGTGGGGAATTTCAAGCAAGGACAAAGTCCATGCTCAGAAGAAAGGGCCCGGGGGTGGGGGGCAAAGCACACAGGATCTTGGTGGGATGGTTCTTGTGGCTGGAGCACAACTTTAACAATGTGCAGGACTTGAGTTTGAGGAGAACTCCTTCTTTCCTGGCCCCAAATCCAGAGCACACACTCTCTATGTCTGCTGAGCTGTATCCATCCTTCAGGCTCAGCTTGGGGGTCACCTCTCCAGAGAGGCCTCTCCTGTTAGTCCAATCCCCAGTTATTTACTCTAATAATGCCTTGTACTGTTTCTTTCTAACACAAATAATTTTAAGAAGATAATTATTTAGGTAATCATTCAAGGTCCATCTCTCCTTCTCCCCAGCTTCAAACTTTAAGTGCAGTGAGGGCAGGCTTACACCTGCCAGTTCACAAATCCCCCCTCAGCACAGTTCCAGACATGTCATAAATGACCTAAAATACATATTTTTGAATTAATAATGATATGTATTTATGGTCATTTTCCCTTTTTGCAGCATGACCATATTACTCTTTTTTTTTCCCTTGTGGTACACGGGCCTCTCACTGCTGTGGCCTCTCCCGTTGCGGAGCACAGGCTCCGGACGCGCAGGCTCAGCGGCCATGGCTCACGGGCCCAGCCGCTCCGCGGCACGTGGGATCTTCCCGGACCAGGGCACGAACCCGCGTCCCCTGCATCGGCAGGTGGACTCTCAACCACTGCGCCACCAGGGAAGCCCGACCATATTACTCTTAATGTTGGGCAGAACATTCCAGAATGTATTCTCTAGTCTAGTTCCACTGAGGCCGTTCCTCACTTTGCCTGATGGCCAACAACACACATAGGACTCCTTTGTCCTTGCCTTGTACCCCGACATCAACACACACTTAAACACACACTCATACCCTCATACTCCTCTATTCATTTTTATATTTGCATCCAGAAGCCAGTATTTATGTATCAAGGGGTGATGACCTCGTTAGGAGATCCTATTCCAGCTGAATCTTGAATATTTGTTACATAAATGCAGCAAGGCAAGGGCAGGCTTTAAACTTGGAAACATTCAGAATTGTTTTGGTTCCAAAAAAAACCAGTAACAACAAAATCCCTTAAAACATTAAATACAGAGAGTAACTATGAACATCAAGTCTCTTGATATTTTACGATTCACCCAGACTCACGGCTTCCGCTATCGTTTACGTGTCTGTCTTAGGCTGGGTGCCCAGGAGCAGATACTGAGGCAAGGATTCGCTTGCAGATAATTTGGTGAGGAGGTGCTCCCAGGACTGGAGAGGGAGACACAAAGTGGGAGGAGAGGAAGCCAGGCAAAGGGACAACCTCAGGCATTCTTGTAGAGGGTCGTTTTAACCCGATCCTGGGTGTGAGGAAACTCTGCGGCTTCAGTTATGCCTCAGAGTTTTCCAGAGACAAGGGAGCTGGGCTCTTAGACATGACCCTCAGCCCCCAGCCCTGCACGTGTGTCAGCCACTGGTCAAGGGTTGTCCCCAGGGAGGAGTACATTTCCAGGCACTTCTATCACCACAGGCAGAGAGCTGACGCACACTCATAGGACCCAGAATGACAGCGCTTACAAATCTACAGTTTATCACCGGAAAAGGACACAATGCAGCAACAGCCTTAAACTAGGGGCACGGAAGGCTGCCTCACAGCAGGGGGCCCAGAGAGGCCAGGCACAGGCTCTCTCCCTAAGGGCTGTGCTGAACGCATTTTCTCTCTTGGAGCAGGAGCCACTGATGTGTGCGTGGGACACCTTACAACCAGGCAGCCCCAAATGGCTGGGGTTTCTCACATTCCGCAGGCCTCACACATGGCCTTAGTGCCCCCATGTAACCAGGCCCAATGGCAGAGCCTTCTGGGGGACTCACTGAGACCAGATGCAAATCACCGACCTCACCACGATCACTGAACAATGTTGACCGGCTGGCACAAACTGTCCAGAAATCCCATGGACCCATGGTTACAAAGCAGTCAGTGTGTGTCCTGTCTTCAGGAGGGGCCAGTGCCCTGCAGGTGTGCTTCTCTAGAGTGGACTCTCAGAGCATCTCAAACTTAACATCTCCCCAGTTGAGGTCTTGTCATTACCTCCTAGATTCTTCCTCATCTTGTCCATGACGGTTCCATTCTATTCACTCCGGCCAAAAACCACGGCGTCCTCCGTGACTCCTCTTTATCTCACACCCCGCCTCCAGTCCATCTACACGTCCTGTGAGTGCCACCTTCAGAATCTACTCAAAATTCCACTGCCTCTCATCATGCTCACTCACACTATTCGGATCCAAGACACCCTCACCTCTCACCTGGTTATTTCAACGTCTTCCTAATTGGCTCCCCTGCTTCTGCTCTTCCCCTTTCAGCCTTCTCTCAACACAGCAGTCAAAACGTTCCTATTAAAGATGAATCATATCGTGTCACTTCTCTGCTCAAACACCTCACCTCACTCACAAGAAAAGGCTCCTACAGGCTCTGTAGATCTGGGCTCTCCTGCTTCTCTGGTTGCACCACCACCTACTCTTTTATTTTTATTTTTTATTTTATTTATTTATTTTTGGCTGTATTGGGTCTTCATTGCGGTGCACAGGCTCTAGGCGCGTGGGCTTCAGTAGTTGTGGCACGTGGGCTCAGTAGTTGTGGCACACGGCCTTAGTTGCTCTGCAGCATGTGGGATCTTCCTGGACCAGGGCTCGAACCTGTGTCCCCTGCACTGGCAGGCGGATTCTTAACCACTGCACCGCCAGGGAAGTCCCCAAGTCCCCACCGCCTACTCTTTGTTTTCTCCACTGCTTCAGACTGTCTGCCTCCTTCCTCATCATTCCTGCCTCAGGGCCTTTGCTGTGTCCTCTGCCTGGAAGGCGCTTCTTTAGCCAGATCTTCTCATTGTTACCTCCTACTTCCATCAGGTTTTCCTCCTCAGTGAGGGCTTTCTAGATATAAAACTTCAGCCTCCTCTCAATATTTCATAGCCTTCCTCTCGTCTCTTTTTTTTTCCTTAGTCCCTATCATTATCTAACATAATATACATTTACTTGTTTATCCTTTTTATTGAATGTCTTCCTTCTGGAATGTATGTTCCAGGAGGGTGGAGGATTTTGTTTTGTTAACTGTTACATTTCCAGCCCCTGGAACAGGACCTGATATAAAGAAATTGCTCAGTAAATATTTTTTGAATGAATAAAGGAATGAAACACACCAGAGGAGTAATATCACTTATCTACTAGATTGTAAATTCCTTTAGTTCAGGGGCTGTCTTATTTATTTTAATATTCCACATTGAAACTAATACAGTTCTTTTTTTGAGGGTTTTCAGTAAACATCTATTGAAGGAGATAAATTCCACTGAATTAAAATATGCTCACTTTTAAAAATAAGAAGGTGCACTAGTGTTACTATTTGGAACTATGGATAATTTTCTAAAATAATGCAAATATTTAAGATTTTTTATAGAAAATAATTACCACATTTGATAAATCTAAGACATCACTGAATATATGACACACCATTATTTTACGTTCTATGGAGACAGGGAAAAAATGCTGTCTATAACATAACAAAATAACTGTCTATAACAAAATGCTGTCCATAACTATAACAAAATGCTTTTTTATCACTTGAATTTTTATTTTACACTTATTGAAAGGGTTTTTAAAGATTTCTTCAGCATAGATATTATTCTATATCATGTTTGTACAATACAAAAAAATAGAATTGAAATGAATCCAAATCTTTGGAATCATTTTACTACAATGAGTCATTAGTGTCCATGTTTTGTGATCAAGAATGTTCTTAAAAGACTGCCCCACACTCATGTCTCGGATTTTTCCCCAGGTCTCTGACAGCCAGTTAGCACTTTTTGATATACAAGTGCAGGCAGTGATAGCTGCATCCTGACAGCCACCTGGCCTCAGTGGCTGTAAGGGGCATCTCAATTTCAGCAATATTAAAATGTGAAAAAATGTGCAGCTTAGAATCAATGAAATAGGAATGCAATGACACACCCCTTTCCAAAGGCCTTAATATCTTTTTTTTTTTAACCAACTCTAACTTCTTTCTCTCCAGTATTGTGGAATAGGTAAATTTTATTAACTATGGCAATTCGTCTACAGCACATGGAGTCAAGAAATCTTTTCATTTACATTTATCCTCAATATTTGCACAATGATAACCACAGGTCACGAAAGTGAATTGCAGCGGTAATCATAAAATTATTAACAGTGGATAACAATTTAAATGCAACCAGTTGAGAAAAGAACATTTTAAAATTTGACTATTTTAATCCAAGCAGAACATGTGAAAATTAGACTTCAATCTTCTTTTCATTATCTCTTTAACTAGTAACTAGTTAAAGTGACTTGTCAGAGCTTCCCTGGTGGCGTAGTGGTTAAGAATCCGCCTGCCAATGCAGGGGAAAATGGGTTCGAGCCCTGGTCCAGGAGGATCCCACATGCCACGGAGCAACTAAGCCTGTGCACCACAACTACTGAGCCTGCACTCTAGAGCCCATGAGCCACAACTACTGAGCCTGTGTACCGCACCTAGTGAGCCTGCGCTCTACAGCCCGTGCTCTGCAACAAGAGAAGCCACTGCAATGAGAAGACTGCGCACCACAATGAAGACCCAATGCAGCCAAAAATAAATAAATAAATAAAATAAATTTTTTAAAAATTTTAAAAAATAAAGTGTCTTTTCATTAAATATATTTCTAAACCATTTAAAAATGTATCGTATTTTTATTGAGGTAAAATTCACAGAATATACAATTTACCATTTAAAAGTATACAATTCAACAGCATTAAGTACATTTACAACTATCACCTCTATCTAGATGTAAAACATTTTCATCACCCCAAAAGGAAATTCTGTACCCATTAAGCAGTCTCTTCCCCTTTCTCCCCTGTCCCCAGCCCCTAGCAACCACTAATCTGACTTCTGCCTCTATGGATCTTTCTTATTCTGGCTATTTCATATAAATGGAATCACACAACATATGACCTTTTATGTCTGTCTTCTTTCACTTGGCATAATATTTTTGAGGTTCATTCATGTTGTAGCACGTGTCAGTACTTCATATCTTGTTTTTGCTGAGTAATATTCCATTATATGGATATACCACAATTTGCTAATCTATTTATCAGTTGGTAGGTATTTGGGTTGTTTCTACCTTTTGGCTATTATGAATAGAGTTACTATAAGCACTGTTTTTCAATTCTTTGGGGTATATACCTAGGAGTGGAATTGCTGGATGAAATACAGTTGACCCTTGAACAGCATGGGTGTTAGGGGCATGGACTTTCCTCTTAGTCAAAATTCTAAGTTTAACTTATAACTTGCCCACCATATCCGAGGTTCCTCTGTATCCATGGTTCTGCATTTGAGGATTCAACCAACAGGTGGATTGTACAGTACTGTAGTATTTGCTACCGAAAAAAATCTGCATATAAGTGGACCCTTGCAGTTCAAACCTGTACTGCTCAGGGGTCACCTATAGTAATACTATGTTTAACCTTTTGAGGAACTACTAAATGGATTTCCATAGGGACTGCATCATTTTACATTCCTATCAGCAATGCACGAGGATTCCAATTTCTCTCTGTCCTCACCAACATCATTAAATATATAATTGAGAATAGTTTTTCTGGAGCTGTTAAGACAGAATTTATGAAAGTTCAAATTTATAGAACTTTCTCTGAGCACATTTTGACACACTGCTTGGATTTTAAAGTTGTTATCCAGGCAGAGTTACTGGGTACTTCTCTGTAGTACTCAGAGCACCTTGTTATTCTGGGAGCCCCATGTGTTTGATCTCTCGGCTACTTTTAAGGCAACCTCCCTCCGCCCCTCCTTGCTCTCTCCACGTTGTAGAACATTCCCATTTTCACATAGGCCTTTATTTCCCTATTTTCTCACTGCAGCACACCAGGCCTTTGTCCCCACCCTCACCCAGTAATTCCTACCCAACCCCCCAGTCTCAGTCATGTGCCAGCCAGGAGGAAAAGCCACCAGAGGAGTTACCAACGGCCCCAAACTTCCCCTAGTCTAGTCTAGACTCTCTAAAGAAACATCCCAAGGCTCACCTGAGCACAGCAAACACAGATTCTCCCTGCTGGATTCCTGCTATTCCGGGCACTTGCCAACCCCTTCCTGTTATGAAAACCTAGCAGTGTTTCAATCAAGCGGATCGCCTGGTGTGGTGAAAAGGACACCATACTAGGTGGCAGAATATCTGGGTTCCAGGCCCTGCCTATCACCTAAGAACTTCATTCTTTTCAGCACTCCCCACTGAATTCCTGCCATGTGCAAGGTACTAAATTATGGGAACAGATCACTTATCCTGCTTAGGTCTTAAATCTGTATCGTGGAGAGAATACCTAATTTTTCTGGAAAATGATGATCTTGGACATCCATTCCAACTGAAAAATCATTCTGTGAGTGTGAATTTGAAAGGTGACTTGGAACAATGGTTCCTAGAAGGAGAGATGTAACAAATGAGTAAAAATTTCCAAAACATTTGGAAGCTGACATGGGACATTAAAAGAAAATTACCATTTACAATCATCATCATTTTATAAAGTGCCCCAAATTCGGCAGAACAAAAATCGTAGGATGAAAGACGATCCTTTAACTTAAATGCATTTTTGCTTTGATTATTGGCCTTATTTTTCTAATTTCTAGAGAACCACTAGCTCAGAGGAGAGGCATCCAAAGAAGCCGTAACCCAATCTCTCACCCGCATCTCAACAACATGTGCTGTCTGAACTGTTTCTCATTTCTGTCTCCCTAGTTACTTCTTTAGTTATTTGGAACTCAAAGTTCTCACTCCTGTGGGAGAGAAACAAGCATTTTTGGAGAGAAATTAGCATATGAAGCCACTAGAGGGCAGACCTAAGCCTGAGGATGTAGTTTCCTCAGCTGCAGTACCAGTCACTTCATCGCATCTCCCGTCTGTCCCCAGAAGGCGCTGCTGCTGTCTTAAGTTGCCTAACACCTGATCATTCGTGCTGCCAGCCCCAGCTCCCTGCAGGTTCCTCATCTGAGCTGTAGTGAAAGTCTACCTTATTTCAGAGGCAAAGTTGGGAGGGGCAACTTATCTTCTTCAAGACACTGCCCGGCATCAGAAGCCCAGGAGGAGTTTTCTTTTGTGGAATTAAATTCAGTAACTTGAATTCATCACTGGCATAAAAAATACTTATAAAGTCCTTCGGGGTGCCGTAACTCTTCTGAGCATTGAACTAGAAAGACTAACCAGGACTCGCTGGCTGGTCAAGGTTGAGTGATTTATCAAAAGACGCTGGGGGAAATTCTCCTGCTAACAGTCAATTTCTTCAGGGACAGCAGGGTGATTCTATTCCTTTCCTTTTTCTAAAAAGACAGGCATGATATCAGCTCTGGAATTTTCTTAGAATCCTTACACATATATTCTCATTGTATCCTCAATTCTATGAGGATTATCACGATTTTATTACCTTGAAACTCAATCTCAGTTTTTTCCATGCAATTTCTACTTTAACAATGAAAAGTTTTCCAAAGTAAAGCTGACGTTAAAAACATGAAATGCCACTAGCGATCTGATCACGAGAAGCAGCTCTCCCTCTCTACCCCTTCCCACACTCACCCCTGGCTCTGCAACTCAGAGGCGACCATTTGGAATTCTGAACTGCTACCATTTTCAGGATTTCTCGGGGCCCCCCGCATATCTCTAAGTAATGTTCTTATGCTATTATTTCTTGGTTTATCAAGCCTAAATGTTAGCAATTGAATTTCTTTAACAATAGATGAGAATTTAGCTTTTTTAAGGAAGCCTCTCATGATCCCAGGTTTGAAGATAAAAACACCAAAGCTCAGGAAGTTTAAGGGACTTGTTCAAGTTCACATAACCTAGAACCGATAAAGTAGAAATTAGGACTTGCGTCTTCTAAGTTTAGAATCCGTGTAATTTCCACCCCTATGTTGTGGGAGCGACTAGAACAATGCTGATTACCCCCCAGCGTTGCCAGTGCTTGGTGTTTGGCTATCAAGATTGATGTAGTAAGTCCTCTTAAAACTGAGTTGCCAGATGAAATACAAGATGCCCAGTTAAATTTGAGTTTTAGATAAAAACAAATACTTTTAAAGTGTAAGTATGTCCCAAATATTACATGAAGTACACATGCTGAATTGTTATTTATACTTTTATTTGCTAAATCTGGCAGTCCTACCTTAAAACTATGAATCAAGACCTTCTACTTACTCTGGTTTTAAAACTCCAGAACTATAGATACAGTAAGAGGTCTGTGATTAATTCCTTTGTCAAAGGAATTTTTCTGAGAAAGACTGACATTATTCATGACTTCCAAATAGATAAAATATAAAGCAGACAAGAGATAAAATATAAAGCAGACAAAACTTTAAAATATAGTGTTTAGGGATACAGACATATGAAATAAGATTATTTTAAAAAAGGAAGCAAATTAGTCACACAGAATTCAGGAGCGAGGCAACCTGGGAGGTAGGGGAGATGCCATAAGGAGTAGCACATAGGGGTCTTCTAAGGTATAGGTAAATTGACAGTGCAATGGTGTTTATTTTCTCATGTCACATATTTCTATGTGCTGCTTGTATGTATGTCACATTTTATTAAAACTACAAAGAAAATCTAAAAGCTTGCTTAGATTCTGGAATGAGACAGACTTAGGTTCTAATCCCAGCTTTAGCCTCTCTGAGCTTTAGTTTCTTCATCAATAGAATGGGAATAGTAATAGCTAATTGACCACATGGTTTAGAAATAACGTATGTAGAGAACAGCAGAGAGTATACACATAATATATCCTTAGGAAATGTTATTACTGATATTTCATTCCTCAGTCCTAGGGGTAGTAGCTGCATCCTGTGGATGCCATCTCCACAATACCTGAACTGCTCCTTTTCTGCCTTTTTGGTTCTCCAGGATCTGTCTAGCAATCCCTTACATTACGTTTTCTCTGTTAAAATAGCTAGTGTGATTTCTGTCTTCTTTCTGGATCCTAATGATACAGCTTTCTAGAACAGTAAGATTGGGGTCAATGTTATCCTCATAAAATACACAAGGCTGGCTGCTGATTACTTCCTACAGATAAGAGAAAAAAATTACTTCTTTGTTTCTAGCTCAGAGACTTTTCCTAAAGCTCAGCTGACTGGGCTACATAGAAACTAATTTAGAAATAAACATATTTAATCAGCTATCTAGCTGATTTAAAAAATACACATGTAAATTTTTTCATAAAATTTGCATTCATAAAAGCTTCTTGTAGAAATTCCTATTCCTGTAAATCATGTGATGCATCCAGACATTCTATATGATTCCAATGACATGTTTAAAAAACAATGTTTATGTGTATAAACAAAGTCTCATTGGCTCCATCTTTAAAATACAATGAGTTAAACAGAAAATGTTTTAAGTATTTATTAAATCAGTAAAAAGTAACCAATAATAAACTTATTATGTGTTAATATAAATAAGAAATTTTAATGGAAAATAATTATATTTTCCAAAACAAAATATTTAGTCAGAAGACTAGCATATTTTAAAATTTGGCAAATCTTTAAAATATATCTGGCTTAATAGAAGACAGCTAGATTCTCATATATGCCTCACATTCAATCTGTTGAGATATGTTGTTTTTGTGATGTATATGAAAAAAAAATAGCCACACATAGATATATAGTTTGAAATGGGAATAGTATCTTAATAGCCTTTCCAAATAGTTGTGGCTATTCTTCTTTACTATTACACAAAAGCTTGACAAGTGACAGTTTCTTTTTTTAAGTGATAGTTTCTTAAAGGTTAGTTGCAATGTTCAATCTGAAAACATATCAATAAACAGATTTTTTACAGATCTGTTGAGATATAACTGACTTACAATAAGTCATACATATTTGAAATGTACAATTTGATGAGTTTTGACATATGGATACATTCATGTATATATCACTAAAGTCAAAATAATAAACATTTTTTTATTACCTTCAAAAGTGTCTCTGTGTCCCTTTGTAGTCCATTCCTCCTTCCTATGTCCCCCAAACCATTCCCAGGCAATCACTGATGTGTTTTCTGTCACTACAGATTACTTTGTATTTTTCTATAAGAGCACTGCCCAAAGGAAATATAACATGAGCTACCAATGTGAGCCACATGTACAATTGTAAATTTTCTACTTGCATATTTCATTTAACACAATATATAAAATATTACCATTTTGCCATGTAATCAACATAAAATTACTGAGATATTGCCAAAGCCTGAATGTTTGTGTCCCCTCCAAAATTCACATGTTGAAACCTAATCCGCAATGTGATGGTATTTGAAGGTGGAGCCTTTGGGAGGTATTACATCATAAGAGTGGAGCCCTCATGAATGGGATTAGTGCCCTTTAAAAGAGACCCCAGAGAGCTTCCTTGCCCTTTCCACCATGTGAGGACACAGGAAGGAGACTGCCACCTATTAAGCAGGAAGCAGGGCTTCACCAGACATCGAACCTGCCGGCACCTTGATCCTGGACTTCTCAGTCTCCAGAACTGTGAGAAATAAATCTCTGTTGTTTATAAACCACCCAGTCTATGGTATTTTTGTTATAGTAGCCTGAACAGACTAAGACAGATACTTTACATTCTCTTTCTTTTCATATGAAGTCTTTGAAATCTGGTATGTATTTCATACATATAGAATCTCTCAATTTGAACTAGTAACATTTCAAGTGCTCAACTGACATATATGGTTAGTGGCTACGACATTTGACAGTACAGGTCTAGAACTGTATCTAAATGGGACTATAAAGTATGTAGTCTTTTTTGTCTAGCTTCTTCCACCCAGCATAATTATGAAATGTATCCATGATTTAGCATGTATCAGTAGTTTGTTCCTTTTTATTGCTGAGTAGTATTCCATTGTTTGAATATGACACAAATTGTTTATTCTTTCCCCTGCTGATGGTCATTTACTTCCTCCCCACCCTGGCCAAGGTTTTGGCTATTATAAATAACTCTGCCATGAATTTTCATATTCAAGTCTTAGTGTGGACATATATTTTCATTTCTCTTGTGAAAATACCTAGGAGTAAGATGGCTGGGTCATGCAGTATATGTTCAGCTTTTTATAAAACTGTCAAACTGTTATCCACAGTGGCTGTACCATTTACCATTCCCTTAGCAACTTATGAAAGTTCCAATGTTTTACATCCCCTCTAATACTTGGTATTGTCAGTCTTTTTAACATTAGCCATTCTACTGGATGTACAGTGATATCTCTTTGTGGTTACAATTTTCATTTCCATAATGACTGATCATGCTGAGCACCTTTTCATGTATTACTTGCCTTTCGTAGATCTTTTTCAGTGACGTGTCTGTGCAAACTATTTGCCTATTTTTCATTAGGTAACTTGTCTTCTTATCGCTGTAAGAGCTATTTATATATTCTAGATACCAGTGTTTTGTCAAATATATGTTTTGCAAATATTTTCCTCCAATCTATGGCTTGCCTTTTCATTTTCATGGCATTTTGAAAAGCAAAAGCTTTAAATTTTGATTAATTTATTGACTTTAAGAGTTTGTGCTTTTCCTATTTCCTATTTAAGAAATCTTTGCAAACCTTGAGAAACTAAATTCTCCTATGAATTCCTTTAGAAGTTTTGTAATTTTGACTCTTACATTCAAGACATGGATACTCAAATTAAGTTTGAGTTAATTTTTGTATATATTATGAGATAATGATTGAGGTTCTTTTTTTTTTTTTAATGACCATCCAGTTGTTACATTTGCCGAAAAGATTATCTTTACCCCACTGCACTGCCTTGGCATCTTTGTTAAAAATATTTTGCCAACATATGTGTAGAATTATTTCTAGAACCTCTATTCTATAGGTTCCATTGATCTATATGTCTCTCTTTATACCAATATCACACTATCTTGATTACTATAGCTTAATCATAAGTCTTAAAATCAGGTAGAAAATTCTTCAACTTCTTTTTCAAATTGCTTTGGCTGCTCTAGTTTCCTTGCATTTCCATATAAATTTTAGAATTAGCTTCTCAAGTTTTACAAAAATAAAGCCTATTAGGATTTTGACTGATATTACACTAATTCTATAGATCCATTTGGGTGATAGCAATAGACATTCTATACTTTGTTACATTAAAATACATTGGTTATCTTGTACTGTGAATGGATTTCACCCACACATGACTTTGTAACATCATGCATTGGTCATTTGGCAAATACTGGTTCACTGGGTCATGCAGATCTTCCAAATGTTTACACATTTTATTATGTAATATATTAATAAAACATTATTCATTAATAATTCCACCAATTTCATCAGAAACGTCTATAAGAACAGGGAAGCTGTCAACTTCATATCACTGGCAGATACATGCTTTCCAAAAATTCAGAATTTTGCGGGACAGCATACATTTTATCATTGGCAACTAATACTTTCAGTTGTTTTCCCTGAAGTGACAGGCTCACTTGGTTCCTTTTTCAGAAAATGTCTGCCAAATAACCAAGCCTGATAATCCTAGTTTGTCTGTCAGTCGTTCTTTCAAATGAAAGTGGTGTTCTGTGAAAACAACAAAAACAGAAAAGCAGCTAGCTCAGCTCACGACTCAAACACAGGTGCTTTTTCTTGGGACAACCCTTGTTATTTGATGTGCAGCTGAAGTGCTTGAGTTTGTACTTCTCTTTTCATCACGTAGAGTATTAACAAGTTGCGTATTCAATGGCTGAGGTTTAATAAAATCAGTATTGTTTGCTGCCTCATCAAGGGCGTTGTTAAGTGCAACTGGCCTTTTGTTGCTGTTGCAAGTGTGTGGTGGTGAAGAATTACAGTGTCTACTAATGTACCTTGGTGCCACTGCCTTGACCTATGTGAAGATGCCAGCAGTTTTACTCACCATTCCTTTTGCACTACTGTCACCCAATATCAACAACCATGGAAAAGGCAATTAACATCCTAGTATTATTATGAAAAAAAATAGTTTTGACCTTGTGGACTCCCCATGATAATTTAGGGAACTCTCTCCCTCCCAGGATTCCACAGGCCACGCTTTAAGAACCATTGCTTTAAGGGTACAAAAGGGCAACCTGGAAGGATACCTGGAGGCTTTATTGAGAGTGAAGCCTGCGCTGAGGCTCCATGGACACATGTGTGAGTAAAGGCTTGCTGTATCGACAAAGGCAACAGCAGGAGCAAAGGCACGAGGTGGGAACAGCAGGTCTCCTTTCCTCAGTTTTGGTCAAGCAAAGAGTGCAGTGAGGGCACGTGCCAGAGCCCGGATGCGAGCGATACAGAGGGGCTCGCGTGCAGGAAAGGGGCTGAAACCATCCTTCAGCTGATGGAGAGCTCTGGAGGTTTCATAGCAGGGCGGGGCGCAGTTGTCTGTTAGCTCCAGCACTCTAGCAACAATGTGGTGAATGGATTTGGGAGGCTTACACTGGAGAGAGGGAGCTCACTTAAGAACCTGTGCTCTGTCAAGGTAAGAGATGATTTAATAGAACAGATGGTCAACTAATTAAACATTCAACCCCCGCCTCCTCATTAATTCCGTCAGAATATTCTAACTAGTGTTTGCTCAGGGGACACGACTATATATCACCTCTAATTCATGGATGCGGACTTGGGCAGTAAAAAAGAAAAGCAGCCTTACAGATCAGACTTCCTGCTTCTGTCACCTGTGTCCTTCCAGACCCTCAACCGGAAATTCCCACCCTCTCTGCTCAGTTTAAGCATTTCCTATAAACTAGGAAACGGAGAGCAAAGAGCAGGGGTAGAAGTGTGTTTACAAGCCATGTTTAATTGTTTCTCATGTGAGCATGACTGGGATATTATAGAGGTCCGAGGTCACAGAATTAATTTTTTTTGCTTTCATTATGATGTGTATGTTTCTGTGTATATGCACTTGCACACACATGTGCTTGTGTCCATATACGGTATTTATTTATTAACACTCCACTGCTGCCCCCTCATCCAAAGCTCTATTAGCTCTTCTCGACTTCTCCAATGACTCCTCACTAGTCCTAACCTGCTACAATCCGTTTTATACACAGCATCCATAGTGAGCTTGAGATGATCAGATATGATCAGATCATATCAGCTGCCTGCTTACAATCCTCCAATGACATCCTGTTCCACCTAAGAAAAACTTCAAAATACATATGTTGCTCCTCAAAGCCCTACCTACCTGACTCCTGCCTGCCTCTCTGAGACCAAAGTCTCATAACCCCGGCTTTGGTGTGGGTCCATCTTGGGCCATTGGCACTAGCTGTTTTCTCTGCAAGGGATGTTATCCCCCTGAAGCTGTACATGTCCTAACAGACCAGAGGAAGCCCCTCTCCTGATCACCCACCTAGAGTAGCCTATCACCCCCACCACTTCACTCTGTTTTATTTTCATCATAGGCTTTAGCTATGGTGGCACCTGCAACATTGCCTGGCACACAGTAGCTTCTCAATAAGTATGTGTGGAATAAATGGATAAATTAATTAGAGGTAAGTTTTTCTTTTCATGTTTGCTTTTTATAGTTCTCACAAAGTTGTAATACAAGTGATCTAATACGGATGATCAGTTTACAGCCACCTTTTGGATGTCCAATTTTTTTTTTTTTTTTGCTTTTGTCAGAGTTTTATTCCTTCTAAAAACATGCAGTGGAAATTCAAAATTACTTAGAAAGTACATGGCTTTCTCTTGACCAGCTAGAGATATTAGTCACAGTTGTAAAACAAGAGAATTTACCACTATATTTATGGAATGATGCCAATGTTTCCCTCTTCAGAGAAAGAGGGAAAGAATAAAATATAAAAACTTCACAATGTGGAGGACACAAATGTATCAATAAATTATTATAAAATGTAATAAATGCTGTAATCAAGATACAAAGCACCATGGGAACAGTGGTAGGAACTGTTTTCTGTGCCTCAGGAAACCAGGGAAGACTTCAGAGGGACATGGCAGTTGATATGGGTCATGAAGGATGAAGAATTTTCTAGGTAGAAAAGGGGGAGAAGGGCATTGTAGGCACATGGAACAGCATATAGAAAGCCCAATGTGTAGAAGAACATGGTCTGGGGAAATAAGTATTAAGTAGAAATTATCTTTTTTTCTTCCAACGACCCACAAATCAAGGATTTGTGTTCAAAGGGGAACCTCCGCACCAGTGATATTCCTTTAACTCTTTTGAAACTATTTAGAAAGCAGTGGAATCATTTTCCCCCTAAGGAAGTCCTATGTAGAACCCCCAATGCATACAATAGTAAAAAGCCTCTCTGGGTGAAGAAGGCCTAGGGCCTGCAGTAGTTCCTAACCTCTCGGTCCCTCCCTGTGTAGACTGACGGCCCACTTCAGGACCCCAGAGCTTTCAAGAAAGTTAAAAGCTACCACCTTTTACTTGTGTTAAGAAAACTGGGTGGGAGCTGTGGCGGCGCTGACAACGCACCGCCCAGGTCTCCTGCCGCAGACAGCACAGTGACAGATGGGGACTCGCACAGCATGTGCGTGAGTCCCCACTCCCCGTGGGCTGCTTCTGGCCAACGACTGAATGTGACAGGGTTGCTTATGCAGGCCTGTTCCTGCAAGATGGGGGACTCCTCTGATGGGCGACATTGGCTCAAAGGCTTGTCATCAACCTGTCTGAAACATTCTTAAGGCTCTGGGGCGATCTGAGACTGCCCATCCGGCCCCCCCTTATTACTTCCCTCTCATCCTTCCCAGCCATCCTCACCTCCTTCAGCTCCCTCCCCTTTTTCCCTCATTGGCATCTCCCTTGATAAATTTCTTGCATGTCTAATCCTGTCTTTGCATCTGCTTCTAGAAGGACCCGAACTAACACAAGAGTCTATGGAAGTGAAGCAGCATTATCCCTATAATTGCCTTATTTCCAGATTAGCTAAAGTAAGAGTTCCAAAGTGCACTGATATTGGCACGATTCCAATCACCCAACAGAGAGGAGGAGAGGATTGAGAAAGGAACTCCTAGGCACTCGTATTCTTAAAGCCTGCAAATTAATCATGACTAAATTCCAAAATCTAAATATGGGCAGACTGAAAAACTTGAATAGGTATTTAAAGAGCCAAAGTAGAACTGAAGGTTAGTTACCGGAGGCTGTTTTTACACCCACACAACCTGGCAGATCATTGCTGTACAGTCTTTGCCGCAAAAAATACTACAGAAATATGGTCCTTTGAAAACATCTTCTGTCCCTGTATAAATGACATAGGATCCGGAGGCATTTCTGCAAATAATATGTTTTCCTTTGCCAGTGTATAAATAGCTTTAGAGTACTGAGATAAAAAGGAAGTTGCCAAGGCTGTTGCTACACTGACAAGAGAAGCAGCCGATTTGGAGTCTGTACCGCTATTTGCTGTTAGTCCTGAAATTTACTGAGTACACTGTTGCTGTTTTCACTCGACCAGATAAGAGGGTGGATGTTGCCATATCTGACCACATAGAAAAAGCCAGAATGGGGTCTTCCCAATTTACCTTCCCTTTTGGTGAGATTTACCTAACAGGCAAGTACTTTCCTTCTATTGGAAAAAATTGCCTTTTTAAATGATAACCAAATCCAGGTCTCCCCAGCGTTTAATGCCACAGTGTCCCTGTGATCCTTCTAGATTGAACCAAAGATACTTCCGTTTTTCCTTTCTACCTTCTGGAAAAACTTATAAAGGGGGAGAGAGATCTGCAGAAAATGTGAAAATCCAAGATGTACTAGCATACCTTGGAGATCTGCACCATTAAGTATTCTGATCTACTGATAGGCCCATGGTTGTCCTTGCTATTAGTTTGGACTCTGCCAGTCCTTAATTTAATTCATATATTAAACCTTTTCTGATGGCTTACAATGTGCAGGTGCTGGGGATGGCAATGAACGTGACAGGCAAGGTCCTGCTCTCTGTTAGCACAGGCTCTTACTGGGCAAGTGGGTGGTAGGTATATAACATAATGGAAATATGAGTAATCCGACAGAGTGACTGGGAAGAGAGAGTGGCTGTCTTACATAGAGTGGTCAGGGACGTCCTCTCTGAGAAGCCAGCCATGGAGAAGACTACGGAGAACAGGGAGCATCAAGCGCAGAATTAGGTGAGAATGAACTTGGTCTGCTCAAGGAAGAGAAAGAAGGCTAAGGGGGTTGGATCAGTGAGGAGAGAAATGTAGTGGGAGATGAGGTCAGCTGAAAGACAGGGCCCACTCTTGTAAGGCCTGTAAGGCCCAGCATGGTTCGGAGTTTGGGCTTATTCTAATGCAAGGGGAGTCCACTGGAGTTGTTGGGCTTTTTGTTTTATTTATTTTTGTTTGTTTTCAGACACAGATACTTTAAATGTTGAATGTTTCTATCAAGGATCTGAGCATTTACATTTTTCTAATCAAAAATTGCCCGTATTTAACTCTTCCTTTCTTGGAGAATGTGTCCTCAAATACTAGCATGTCACCTAGCATACACAGATACTCAATAAGTGTGACTAAATAAAAACTCGATCGAGTATAGAGAAAGGCAAGGTTGTGGTAAAATCTGGTGTGAAATACTAATAGTTAGTAGATCAGCACTGGATGGAACCCAAAGGGATGAAAGCGGCCAAGTAAGCTCTTGTGTTATGACAAATCCCCGGTGAAGAGAAGAGGTGACTTGGCTATTGACACTAATGGGGGAGACTTCAAAGTGTTGTAATCTAACACGAGACCCAGGAAATAGGCACAGTTATGAAGGCGTTTCAGTGACCTCCAGGATGTGTGCTGTGTTTGTCTTCTTGCTGGATATGATCTTGTCTCCCTACTGGAGAAGAAGAGAAAGAGGTTTGAATACTCCTCCTTCTTCTGGTTTATTAAAAGGTAAAATGAACATCTGTCTTTCCTATTGGCTGTTCCGTATCTAGAAACCCTTTTGCATGTTTGGATTTTCCCATCTTGTATCAGCGAAAGACAGAACACATCTTCCACTATAGAAACTGAAACGTCAGATACTTGCTTTCCCAGTCTCCACTGAGAGAGGCAGGTCTGAGTCACAGCATCCACTTATGAGATGAAGTCTTGACGTTGGGGAAACCATAAGAAACTCTCCATTGTCTCTCAGGGTCAGAGGTGGCCAAATGATCAAGTTCTGGGGTAGCAGTGCTAAAGGGGCTCAATTAGCCTATTGACTATTCAAGTCATCATGTCCCTTCTCAGGAGTATATTTCCTGGCTACCTCACTGCAAACTTGGCTCTTCAGCCTTTCTAGAAATTTTATGAGCCACTCAGTATCCTTCAATAAATTAATTTTCTGCTTCAATCAGACAGAGCTGGATTCTAGTCTTTGCAACTAAGAACTGTGAATGTTCCAGAGAAATATTGGGATGTATGTAGAAATATCTGTTATCTGGCTTTGAAATTGAGGGCAATGAAAATCCAGATGATTTTCTTAAGGGTTCTAGTCACGATCTGGTGAAGTGGTTAATCAGATTATCACCTGTGCACACCTAAACTGAACTGCCACCAAAGGCTAAGTTTAGGGGAACTGAGAGATCAATGCTATGGAATATGAAGGTCACAGGGAATTCAAGGACTATGGGATGAGGTGGTATCTTCTAATGATAATTGATAGCTTAAATAAAAAGACATGCTCAAATTTCCAAATTCTCAGTTCAAATCACATGCTGAAAACCAGAGGCTTCCATGGCTTTGTCAGAAGAATTTATCGCTTGCCACTGAAGTGTGCAGAGAGCCAAATATCAAATGTACAGTTTGATCCTGAAAGTTTCTGAATTAAAAAGAGCTGAAGTCACATCCTCAGCTGGTCTCTAAAGAGAAAGTCAGACCATTGATAGGGGAAGTGAGGGCCTGGAGAATTTCAGTGGGAAGATTTAGATGATTCATGTAGGCCATGGCAGGGCATGCTGCACTGAACTCATGAGAAGACCCAATTACCTAATTCAAAAATAGAATGCAGGAGTGTGTAATTGTGGAACATAATTTCCTTACGTAGTGATGTGACGAACCCTTGAATACTAATGTGTTATTCCATGCCTCTGCAAGAGCAAAACAGAATAAATGGCAGATCAAAATACTTATCCATGAGGTCTACTGAGACTCTAACTTTTTGCAAACTTTTAAATTTTATTTTTGCACTCCTGCAAAATAATAAAACCGAGTTAGGGCTTCCCTGGTGGCGCAGTGGTTGAGAGTCCGCCTGCCGATGCATGGGACACGGGTTCGTGTCCCGGTCTGGGAGGATCCCACATGCCGCGGAGCGGCTGGGCCCGTGAGCCATGGCCACTGAGCCTGCGCATCCGGAGCCTGTGCTCCGCAACAGGAGAGGCCACAACAGTGAGAGGCCCGTGTACCGCAAAAAAAACAAAAAACAAAAACCCGAGTTAAAATAATTTCATCCAAATCTGAATAGTCATTCTCACTAGTTTTTAACCTAGACCAGCCTCTGCAGTATACCCTGGTTTACTCAGAATATCCTTGAATCCCCATTGAGTGCCCTTTGCTTTTTCCCTCTATCCCTATAATAAGAGACATCATAAGGAATTTGTTTTCATTTGTCAGAGTCAGCAGTATACTTTCACCACAGGGCCTCAAGCTTATGCCAATTCTCTGGGTTTATATCAAATTTAGTCGACAGAATATGGAGCTGGCTCACTATATTAATGACATCATACTGATAAACTTGGAAACAGGAAGTAACATGCAATATCATGTGTGTGAGGGGGGTAGAATACATCACATGGAGTTATGGGGCTTGTTATCTTGCTAAAGTTCCATGTGTTTGCAGGCGCACTGGGGCGGGGGTGGGGGGACTAGGGATGAAGGAAGGGAGGAGGAGGGGGGGCGGGGGAGAGAAAGAGAGCGAGCATGAGTGAATGAGCACCCTGGGGAACTGGGGGATGTTGGGATCTTTTCCTACAAAATGAAAGTAGCTGTCCACTGCCCTTCTTACCACTGAGCAAGAGAGGCACAAGGCTTTATAGGCCTTTTTAAATTTTAGAAATCATATGTACTACATTTGGATGCTGTGGCGGACACTACTAATTGTCTACCAATATGGATTTCTTCTTTTTTGATGGAACCCTAATTCTGTTTGAGTAGCAACGTGTCCAGTTAAAAATATTCAGATTCCCTTGCAGCTAAGAGTCACCAAGTATCAGCGCATGGCTAATTGGCTACTGTGGCACAAAGCTCAGGATTTCTGGGAAATGTACCACCTCTGTTTCCCTCCTTCTTCCTATCTGGAGCTGTGGTAGCCAACCTGTGACTATGACTATGAGGCAATATGCATGAGCACAAATCACAAGTGAAGGATGGTGGAGCCAAAAGATAGAAGGATCCTGAGACACTATTGATAATAGGGAGCCACTGCACCAGCCCTGGGCTGTTTACCTCCATACTTCTTAACCTGACAAAAATAACCCCCCATTTGGTTAAACTATTATGGTTGGATTTCCTGTCCCTAATACAATTCCTAGCTGATACAAACGTCTTGTGCTGCTCACTTAATGGGTGGCTAGAAAAGCTGCTAGCTTTGAGCTGGGGCCCAGAGCAAACCTTTCCACCTTGTCAAGGCGTTGGTCCAGGCAGTTTCCCCATTGGCCCCCACTTCCAGAATATCCAAAGGTGCTCAAAGTGGTAGAGCCAGAAAATACATTGTATGGATTCTTTGGAATATATGTTAGGAGAACTACAGGGGAGGACCCTTGGGTTTTAAACAAAGCCACACCTCTCTGGGCAAGTAATAATTCTTCTTTTGAGAAAAATTTGTAACTTGATAATGAGTTCTAGTGCATGCTTCTATTTCTAGACTATTCTATTCCATTAGTCTATTTGTCTATCTCTATGCCAATACTATCTATACATTCTTGGTTTTTATAGATTTATAAAAATTTGTGATATCTGGAAGAGCTAGCCACTCACCTTGTTCTTCTTCAAGAGGGTTTTAACTATTCTTGGGCCTTTGTATTTTTATATAAATTTTGGAATCAACTTGCCAAGTTCTATGAAAAAAAATTTGTTTGAATTTTGACTGAGATCACACCAAATCTATTAAACTGAGGAGAAATGGCGTGAGTATTCCAAACCATAAAAACAGTATGTCCCTCTACTGTGTAGTTTTTAAGTTCTCTCAAAAATTTAGTTTTCTGCCTAATAGTCCTGCATATTTTCTGATAGATATCTCCTTGACATCTAGTATCTTTGATACTATTATAAGTTTTTAAAATTATTTATTTTTTAACTATTTAGTAGCTAGCATTTAGAAATATGATTGTATATATTAATTTTGTATCAAGCAAACTTGCTAAACTTTAATGCTTGTAATTTCTCTGTGGATTCTTCCAAATTTTCTAGACATAAATTTTGTTATCTACAAATAATGACAGTCCTCTCTGACAAGTCTTACAACTTTCCCTTATTTTACCTGTTCTACTAGTCTGGCTAGAACCTATTATAATGCTCAACTAGAGGAGTATTATCAGAAATCCTTGGGTTTTTTTTTAAATTTCAAAGGGAGTGCTTTCAATGTTTTCCCATTAAGCATGAGGTTTCCTGTTTTTCCCCCCATAAATAGTCAAAACAGGTGTGTGTGTGTATTGAAATATAACAGATGTTGTCAGACTGCTTTCCTAAAAAACTGAAACAACTCACTTTTCTATCAGCATTTTTGCCAGCAATAGGTGTTACAATACTTGAAAATATTTGCCATTCTGTTGGGTGTAAAATGATACCTTATTATTACTTTCATTTGCATTTTCTCCATGGTTAATAGGCTTGATATTTCCATATGTTATTGACTATTTGAACTTGCCCTCTGTGAATGATCTCTTTGTATCTTTTGCCTAGTTTTTGTTGTTGTTGTTGATTCCTTTCTTCCAATTTGAAAGAGATTTTTTCAGAGTATAATTAACTCCCATATGTTCTCTGCATTGCAAGTAGCCTCCTAAGCTTATTATGTCACTGACTTTGTGTTTTAGCTATAAAATAGTTTTAAATTTATATATAATAAAATGTCTATTTTTATTTTGTATGTCTATTTTTCCAGTCTTGTCTACACGTTGTTTCTTAGATTTTCTGGTGGAATTTTAAAAAAATTCTACATTTAAGTCTTTTAGCCGTATGACTTTATTTCTATATACTGTATAAGATAGCAGTCCAATTTTACTTTCTTTCAGTTGGATAAATATCTGTATCACCACCAATTATTAAATAACTCGCTCCTTCCCACTTAAATGAAATGCCATCATATATTCGGAACTGGATTTAAATTATGGGTTGTCTGTGCTGTTGCATTTTGATTTGTCTATTCTATGCCAATAACATATTTATTTTATTAGGGCAGATTATGTTGTGTTCTTATAACCATTAAAGCATGTCCTCCCCCCTTCACCAATCTTACTTTTCATATTTTCTTGGTTATTGTTGGATACTTATCCATTGGTATAGACTCTAATATTATTTATTTTATTTATTATTGTTTAAAATATTTATTTATTTATTTGGTTGCACCCGGTCTTAGTTGCAGGCAGGCTCCTTACTTGAGGCATGCATGTGGATCTAGTTCCCTGACCAGGGATCGAACCCAAGTCCCCTGCATTGGGAGCGTGGAGTCTTATCACTGTGCCACCAGGGAAGTCCCTAATATTATTTATTTAATTCTCCTTTCCTCTCCTCCTTCCTTTTGCTGAGAAAGAATTCCTGTTCAAATTATAATTAGAATTTCATTAAATTTATATATTGATTTAGGAGGATTGAGATTTTTATTATATTAAAATTTTATCCATCCTAAAGTCATGGTTTACCTTTCCAATTGTGCATATCTTAGCTTATTATATCCTTAAGATTTTTATAATTTCCTATACTCTCTTTTTAAAAATTCATTCTTAAGCATTTTAGTTATTTCTATCGTGAATGGGATAATTTCTTTCATATCTATTTTTAGGCTTACTTCCAGGATAGCTTCTGGGTTGTTTTTTTTTTTTGGTAAATCTATCTTTTTTGGTAACAGGTTCTCTTGGGTTTTTTACTTCTACTTCTTCTTTTCCAATGTTTATATCAATTATTTCATTTTCTAATCTTATTTCAATTGTTAAAATTTCCAAGACAGTATTAAATAAAAATGGCAATGGTGACATAGCAGTCTAGTTTCTGATTTTAATAGAAATGGTTACAGTGTTTTATCATTTAGGATAGTATTTTTATTTTTTGTTAATTAGTTTTTATTACATTTGTTATTTCCTTCTATTTCTACCTTATTTTGATTTTTTATAAAGGTTATGTGATAAATTTCATCAAAAGACCTTTAAACACCTGCTTTTTTCCCTCTAATCTGCTCATGTAATAGGCTACGTTAATACCATTCCTAATATTCATTCGCACTTTACACAAATCCTGCTTTATTATTTTTAGGTTTTCTAGAAATTAGCTCTGCTTTTTTATACATGTATTATTTCTTTGACATGTTTGCTGGATTTTATTTGTTAAGGTTTTATTTCGAATTTATACGCTTCTATACACATATGAGTTTGATCCAAAAGTTTTTTTTTGTAATTATTTTCTGGATTTGGCATTAAAGTTATGCTATCTTCATAAAATAAATTGGAGGGGGTTTCATCTTTTTTCAAGGACTGGAATATTTTAAATAACATTGGAATAATTTGTTCTTAAGGGGTTAGATAAAGCTCAGCTATGAAGCCATCTAGTTCTGGTATTTTGTCCAGTGGTAGATTCTAATTACCTTTCAATATCTGTTATGGTAACTGGTTTATTCAAGCTTTCTTCTTATTATTGAGTATCTAATTTTAATTTTTCTAGAAAATTATTCATGTCTTCTAAATTTTAAAATGCGATGGAGTTGCATGTAGTATTCATTTATAATTCTATTTAATTTCTCCTTTACCTATGGTTTCAGAAATGTTTATCTATTTTGTCATTCCTTTCAAAAAACTGGCTTTTGGATTTATTTTTTAAAACTTGTTCTTATTTTCATAAATTTTTGCTTTTTTTCTTTATCAAATTATTTTTCTTGGTTTCTTTCAAATTATTTTGTTGTAATTTGGAAATTTTCTTAAGATCCCAATAACCTATTAATAAAAACAATTTTTTTGGTTAAATCCACCAAAGCTGATTTTTATTGTTTACAACAGAACTCATAGTTCTAGTTTTAAAGAAGAGTTTCTAAGCAGGATGAAAATAATAATACATGAAAAAAAATTCAGAAGGGAAGTCAAAAAAATTCTTTTGGTATAAGAATATGTCAAGGAGATGAAAGTTAAGAAGAAATTACTCTTCATCCTTTGGAGCAATGTTTCTCTACCTCTTTTTTCCCTTTTTTTTTCTTTCATTCTTCCCCCCTGAGGGGGGAAATTAATTATTTAAAGTTTAAAATTATATCAAATATCTCCCTGACAAAAGAAATTAAATACTAAGGAATAAGATGTCAGATAGGTTGAGCTTTGGAGGATCCCAAAGCATTATCAAATCTAAGGTTTTTAAAAACCTGTTCCTCTGCCCTCCCCCAAGAATTAAGTTTTGCCCTTTTGGGGGGTGATATCACCCCTTTTGGGAACACATGCTTTGGAGTATAGAACTTAAGAGAAACTTGCCCCATAGTGGGTTATTTCAGATATTCAAAAAAGGAAGTAGTACCTAAGGTTCTGGAGCAAAATGAAGATTCACAAGCACTGACAGGTTTGAGATATCCTCTTACAGACACAACAAAAAGACACACAGTCTGGTGTTTGCTATTAGTTCTGGGGGCGATCGAATGTAGACCTGAGACAGTTCAATAGAAGTCATATATCTAGGAGAAGGGACAGGAAGGAGAACTGCCTGTCAAGAAGGAAGGCAACTATGCTGCTCGTGGGCATGTCTGCCTTTGGATCCACCCCTTGCCTTCCCCCAGCTTTAATCTATACAGCAAGAGGTCGGCTCTCACTCTGCACCTCTCAGGCTGTCATGTCAGCAGTCCTCCAGCTGGATTTGTCCAGTGGGAGGCACTGGCAGGAGACTGGAAGATAGGAAGAATAAAAAAGCCAAGGTATTTTTCTTCTCCTCTCTCTCTGCCATGGCTGTGTATTTTCTGTGGCTCCAACTCCTGCTGAATGCTGATGCACTATGGTTCCAACTTCGAGTGGGCTATCCCAGCCTCTGGGTTCTGGTAACATGACCTCCTGCCTTTGTTCCTCCAGCCAACCCAGGGTTAAGGGTTTCCATCTCTAATCTCTCAGTTGCTTCACTATTCCCTATTGTCTTCTCAGCTCTTCCATCATCTGTGTGACCAATTCCGTGCATTAAATATCCTCTGTTTTTAGATACTTAGACCCTAATGAATGATTAATGGAAAACCCCGAAATTTAGCATGGATGCATAGTGGAAGGCATTTATGAGAAATGAAAGAAAAGAGAAAAGTGATATAATTGTAGAAGTCTATTTCAGACTTCTACAGAGGGAATAGAGGGAGTATACAGACTACAGTTTATACTTAGGAATCAAAAACAAGCATATCCACAATAATTTGTTTATACCTTGGTACTATATTGTAATGTATATTATCAGTTTATACATTGGATTCTCTTAGTGGGCACTGAGGATAGGCACATAGTCTTATTCAAATCTGGCATACCCAGTTCTCAGCACAATGCCTAGCATATACTAGGTGCTCAATAAATGTGTATAGAACAAATGGAAGGTAATGCAGAGGTAAAGGTATGAAATTATTTTTAGGAGTCAGTCTACCTCTGCGTGTCCCCAGCTTGGAATCCACAGACTACCATGGGGTCTATGGGGAGATTTCAGGGGGCCCACAAACTAGAGTGCAAAAAAATTACATCTTTATTTTCACTAACCTCTAAGGAAAAATTTAGCATTTTCTTCAGTTCTGAGTGTAGGAAACAATCCCCAGTAGTTTCTGGAGCACCTATCCCTAACAGAAATCAGAGATATTTTTATATCACATTATGGTTGTTACAGCTATGGCACCATTATCACAGGAAAAGAGACCAGGGAAAAGATGGAATTAAATAATAAAGAAGATGGAACTGACTTTCTAAAAAGGATTTAAAACAGCTGAGAGGAACATATACAGCATGTTAAAAGATGAAGCAAATACTTAAATAATGAAGGAAAGTCAAAAAAGCAACAATAAAGATATAAAGGGGGAGCCAGAGGTAAGGGGTCAAAACATTGAGCTACATTTTTACGAAATAGTTCTGAGAACAAGTATGCTGATGTATCCTTATATGTAGCTTGTTGGTTAATACTAGAAGACAGTGTAGCATAGAGACAGAATATCCTGTCTATTCAATGGATTTTACAGGATTCAACCGGATTAGACTTCCACATTATACAGAAAGGTTCATTTAAGTATTTTAATTAGATACTGTCCTAAACCATGAAATAAACTTATACTAGTACAGTAGAATATAGCTTTATTTGACAGCAATATCTTTCTTAGGCAAGGCTCAGTTTTCAAAATTTACACTTTTAAGGCATTATCTGAGTTAACTATAAGGTGAGAACAGCAGCATTTTCGCTGGGCAGCAAATGAGTAGGAGGAGCTGAAGGAGGGACACTCCAGGCAAGGATGAGAATTCAGCTGCGTGCAGTCAGACAGACTGGAGTTTTAGATCCAGTTTGGCCTTGGAATATTTTCAAGTTATTTCACGTCTCCAAGTACATTTCCTTATTCACAAAATGAGGATAACGTCTACTTCACAGAATTCTTGTGAGGGTTAAATAAAATAATAGAAATGAAATGCCTGCTAATTTAACATCATTGACACTATTGTTAATGGACTTAAAAACTACAGATTTTCCTCCTTCATAGTTAGCTTATTCTCGGTCCAGTTTCATCTCAGGGTTATTTCAGCAGAGTCTACTCAGAACTGTTGCTACTTGTAACAGACTAACATCTGATGATGACAAAGAAGACAGAATCCCGTGGGGATGTGCTTTCCTCTGTGCATGATAGTAACATCACGCTCTGTCACAGACTGGGCTCCCCAGAGTTTAGTGTGTAGGATGTATATTAGGAGCTGCCCTTGGATCAGTATCTGTGGAAGGAAGCAGGTGTGGGCTGAGGGAGAAGCTGACTGTGATGCAGGCCTCACAGCAGCCTCAGCTTACTGGGAGTCCTGGAGCTAGAAGGCCCTTCAGAATCATCCCAAGTTGGGCTGAGACGGCCTGGCCTTGACACTCCCACATCCATCAGTCAAGGCACGTGGGAAGGGAAGCGGCCTTAGTCAAGGGGTTCTCCGCAGCTGAGGAATCCCTGACCTCCTCCGTGGAAGGGGGTCTGGGCCGGGTACCACTGTCTATGCACCACATCCTATGAAGATGAGCTCTTTCTCTGGTGGCTTTCCTCCCTTTCCAGACACAGAGAATGTCACATTATCAAGTTCCTTCTAATTCTTTTATTAGCAGTTCCTAGGGAAGATTGAGAGATTTGTAAGGAAGGTATACAATGATTTCTAAGGGAGAAGGAGGTATCTTGTTCCCGATTGAAAAGCATCTCCCACCTCTGAGTAAACGAATCAGGGGAGAAGGACAGAATGCAGACAAGCTCCCTACAACACTGTCAAAAGAACCTGAGCAAAGGCTGAGGGTGACCGATAGAGGAAAATGTATGAAAAGCACAAGCTCTGAGAGATCTGAAGTCTATCAAGTTCCACAGGCGTGACCATATCCCAAGATCTTTAAGATTATGAGAGCAAATGAGGGTATAGGTGGTGCATTCTAACTTAGGAATTCAGGGTGTAGCTTCAAATAGAGAAATTAAGTACCTAAGTGGCAGAATGCAAACGGAAGCACCTTCTTGCGAGAGAAAAGCTTAGAAAAATGGGGGGAAGGGGGTTCTAGGTTCTTTCTCCCCTAGTAAAGAAACTTAGAACATTTTAGTCCCCAGAGATATTACTAATGAAATGTACCTATTCTCTTTGTCTTAAACGAATTGAGGAGGCCAAGACTTGTCCAAATAACCATTCTTCCATGACATTCATCTCCTTATATTAAAAGAAAGAAAGAAGCAGAATTCTCCTCAGGGTATTATAGCTGAGTGAGCGAGTGTTAATGATTCTCCAGAGAGGCTAATAAATAACACTTCAGTGAAGCCCACGGAGCTATTAGAGAAAGGATGCTGTTTCCCTTCCAGTATAATGGACAGTCATCAAATCTTCTTTGCCAAGTACTTATTTGAATCTCCATTTCAAGGCTTAGGAATCAATAATTCACCAGAGGAAAGAAAAAGAATTAAATAAAGTAAATTTAAACCACGTTGTAAAACACCATGAAACAGCTTGTACAAGAATGGTTGGGGTCTTTTCTAGAACTTGTTAATTTTGTCTTTTAGATGATCACTTCTGGCCAACGCCAGCTTGGTATTTGTATCTGGTAGAGGAAATTCAAAGAGAGCTGAAGAGAAAAACAGTCAAGTGAGTCCTGCCAACTAAATAAAATGGCACCTGTCAAAACATCAATTTGTGTGAAATGGCAAAAGAACATCTAATATACAGAGCCTGTCAAAGAACATCTAAATAACAGTGCTTTTCTCAGCAACTTCTGTGCTTAGGTTTATACTTAAAATACATACGTCTAGGAACTCAGAAGAGATGAGGGTTGAGTTAGAGTTCTCTCATTTGAGCTCCAGTTCACGACACACTAACAGTACACTCATCACAGTGCTGCCTTTGTGTCATCCCAAACAGTGAGGACAGAAAAGCGAGGCGTACCTCCTGCTTCCGAGACTGCCTATAGTTATGAGTTTGCATCAAAAGCAAAGAAAGGTTATGCCGTTGATCTCATTTAGAAGCACAACAGAGTCTCAAAGCCTTTGAGAATGAAAAGCATGCCACATTGTGGGAGAGGATTTCTGTACAGAAAATTATCAAAGGCGTTATTGTAATGTCTCTATTACCAGATACATGAGTCCCTCTGAAAAAAGAACACCATCTAGCCTGACCTTCAGGAAAGTTGGTGATATCTGTGCCACCACAGACTTCACTTAGCCGAACGGACGCTGAAGTGTAGAAGACCAGCCCAGTGCTGGAAAGCAGTGTCCCTCTCAGGCCAGATGCGGGACCAGCTGTATCAAACTGAAAGATGATACAGGGAGTCAGCACAGCTTCCCTCTCAGAGAAGTTGCTGTGGGAAGTGAAGCAAATCCTGGAAATCTCACTGACTGACGTCCCAGGTTTGCAGGGCTGAGGGTCAGAGGCATGTGCAGGTTTAGGCAAACGTCACATACCCCTTTCCCTTCTCCTCCCACCCTCTCCACATAAAGCCCTGTTCAAATGAAACGCCCGGGGACGGTTGTGTCTCAGGTGTGCACCATTCTCTATGATGGACCTTCCAGCTCTTTCCCTTTGAGAAACTTATTAAGCTAAATCACACTGCAGTGATCAAGAGATTTTCCTGCTGATATCTTCACATATCTTTCCTTCATTTATATTCTCTTACATTCCCTTTAGTTTCCTTAGAACATTCCAAATAATCCTCCCCCGTGCTTAGGGTAGAGGTTTGATAACATGGTAAAATAATCATTGAACCACTTGAATTATCACTGAGAGAATGAAGGTAGACAAGTCTGTAACCACCACCCCTCCCAACACACACACACACACACACAAACACACACACACACACACACACACACACACACACACTTGTTCCCTGCCATATCCAAGTGGCGGTTTTTATCTGTTGGGTCTGCCAGGACTGTCAACACCCTACATCTTTTCAACTGTCGAATGCAGCAAAAACTCCCTCACATGTTTTCAGGGGAGGCTCCCAAACTCTTGTATTATTGTGTCACTTCCAGCTCCTGTGCTGTGTGCAATCCTGAACACGACAGCCTCTTTCTCCACAGAATAAACACACAGGCAGTGAAAGGTCTAAGACAAGCTTTACCAGGGGGAGACTGCACTCCGAGACGAATTGCCTCTCACAGAGGCATTTCCGGGACAGTAACACCACCACCCTTTGCTGCTAAATAAGCTCAGAGAACTAAAGTGGGACCAACAGGCTGGCTGGCTGAACTTGGCACTTCTTCTGAGCTAGGCTTTTCTTTCTAGAACCGCTATTTCATGCTTCAGTCTTGGTGAAACGCAAAGGCGCAGAAGAGGTTCCTGCTAAAACTGAAACCACCCAAACAGTGAGTCCAGAAGCAGAAGCAGTGAGTTGCTCCCTGGAGAGGGATGACACCTCCTCGCTCCAGCCCGCTGGACCCACTGAATGGTTTCTTTTTTAAAAAGCACACCATTTCTACCTACACAGTTCTATCTACACCAACCACTAGAGTTGCCCTTAAATCTCAACTCTTCCAGTTGTTAACAGTGGGAGCATTTCTCAAAACAAATCGGTGGGATGTCACTAGAAAAGCAGACAGACGTGTTCTGGTTGAAATGGGGGAAGAGCTGCCCCGGACCCCCCACCGGAGCCTCACCGAGGCTCTAAGGCACTCTGGCAGACGTCACTGCAAAACTCCTGACCTTGTTCAGGGTCTCAGGCTGGTGGTTTTCCAGCCACAGCTCTCGCTCACAGAGCTGTTTTTTGTCTGGTTCTCCCAGTACTTTAAGCATTGTTGTATTCATTTCCAACACTTAGAATCCAAACACAAAAATCAGTAGATTTTTCATAAAGGCATGACATGTCAGGCTCCTCTTCAAAACTCAGAAACTGGGAAGAGACGGCACAGGCAATCCCTCACAGCTGCGGTGCACAGAGGCCAAGCAGCTGCTCCCCGTGGCCCCTCACCAGCTCTGGGCTCTCACTCATGTGGTCACCTGCCCGCCCATTTGGGCTGATGGCCTCTGTGAGCGCAGATCTGGCTGATCTCGTCTTACAGTTTAGTCAACATTGACCTGGCTGGGTAGTGGTGATGGCAGGAGAACCTGGGTTTCCTAAGTGCAGGTTCGGCGGTGCTTTCTAGTACACATCAGCATCTCTCAAACTGGGGGTCCCTGGAACTGGTCTTCATGATCCACGAGAATACTGTTCCTTTAGAACATGTCCTACTTACTGACATTCGAGGAATCCCATGCTACGCCCAGCTACCAGCAGACTGTCTGAAGTTTCACAGCCATAAATATGTTGTTTCTGCCTTGTTGTCTGTCTTAGAAAAGGAGGACTCTGTTACAGCACCCTCACTAGCATTCAATTCAGGATATACTGTTAGCCAGATATATCCCCTGAAACATCACAGGGAGAAACAGAAAAGACTTTTTTTTTTTTTTGCGGTACGTGGGCCTCTCACTGTTGTGGCGTCTCCCGTTGCGGAGCACAGGCTCCGGATGCGCAGGCTCAGCGGCCATGGCTCACGGGCCCAGCCGCTCCGCGGCATGTGGGATCTTCCCGGACCGCGGCACGAACCCGTGTCCCCTGCATCGTCAGGCGGACTCTCAACCACTGCGCCACCAGGGAAGCCCCAGAAAAGACTTTTTAAGCAGCGAGTAGTTTTGATTCCTCCAACTCAGCCTCACAAGGGGATCTACAGTGAAGGGTTCAAAAGGAAAGACTCACAGTAGTGCCCATGGCAATGGCACTGTCTTCTACTCCAGTGAGGCCAGGACAGAAGCATCTTTAGCCTCACTTTCTAACAATGATTTTAATACAGTAACGAAACTGAGAAGTAACTCAGCCCTGTGGCAAAAAAGTAGGCTTGGCTGCCAGATGGCCTGGGTTCAAATCCCAAGGCCACCATTTACTACCAGTATGATGCTTGGGAAGATACTTAAGTACTGTGCCTCAGTATAGTCATCTGTAAAATGGTAATAATATTTATCCTGTGAAGTTATTGTGAGGATTCAATGAGATAAGCATGTAAAGCTCAGTGCCTAGCACATAATAAACGCCGAGAAATGTTTGCTATTATTAGCACAGCAGGTTTATAGTTTATAAACCAGTCTCATTTCCTTCCATTTCTTCCATATAACCAAGCTGTGAGATAAGCAGGAGGAACTGTGTCCACTTCAACAGACAGGGAATCTGAAGAGCTTAAGTGAGTCGCCCACAGTCATGCAGGTAGTGAGGGAAAAAGCTAGTACATAAACCAGGTTTTCTGCCTCAAGATCCTGTGTTGATTCTACTACCCACAATGCCTCTGGGATCCTCTAAGCAGGAGGAATAGTTTTCAAGGACTATTCTGAGGGTTAGATGTCAACACGTGTTCATATATGGTGGGAGCAAATCACTTAAAATTTAGGGCTTCCAAGAGAAGCAGCAGAAGCAGGAAGAAAAACAGAATTTATGTACAGAAAGGAAAACCTGCGGCACAGTAAGGAAATTTTTTTTTAAATGAGTTTATTTATTTTTGGCTGCGTTGGGTCTTTGTTGCTGCACGAGGGCTTTCTTTAGTTGCGTCAAGCGGGGGCTACTCTTTGTTGCGGCGCGTGGGCTTCTCACTGCGGTGGCTTCTCTTGTTGCGGAGCATGGGCTCTAGGTGTGCGGGCTTCAGTAGTTGTGGCTCATGGGCTCTAGAGCACAGGCTCAGTAGTTGTGGTACGTGGGCTTCAGTAGTTGTGGTGTTCAGGCTCAGTAGTTGTGGCACACAGGCTTCAGTCGTAGTGGTGTGCAGGCTCAGTAGTTGTGGCACACGGGCTCAGTAGTTGTGGCACGCGGGCTTCAGTAGTTGTGGCTCACAGGCTCTAGAGTGCAGGCTCTGTAGTTGTGGCACACAGGCTTAGTTGCTTCGCGGCACGTGGGATCTTCCCGGACCAGGGCTCGAACCCGTGTCCCCTGCCTTGGCAGGCAGATTCTTAACCACTGTACCACCAGAAAAGCCCCAGGAAATTTTTAATTTGAAATGAAAAATAGCCTGGTAGGAGATGGTTCCCAAATGATGGGCAGCTCTCAGGTGGTAGCAGCAACTTCCATGTGGTAACTAAAGGGGCCTTCAAGGGCACCCTAGTGAATTTCTACGTTTGTCATGTGCCTCTCATCCAGGGTGGATGGAGTACAGTGGAGCTGGACAGGGGACCAGTGATGGGAGAGGGGAAGAGACCCTTCCTGGCCAGAGCATAGACACTCCATGCATTGCTGGTGCGAGAGTTTAAGTAAGGCAGCAGCCAACATTTCCCATGCAAAGTAAACCTGTCAGATTACGGGATTTTCACTGGTTAAAGCCTCAAGGTGCTTTTTATGGTGCTTCCTAAATTACTGCTTTGGATTCCAGAAATTTTATACTGGAACTAGGCACTGCAGCAAGCTCACTGGAAATAGATCTTGAGTAGTCTGCTCAGGACTACAGCTTGGTCCCAGAGGCAGTAATAGAAAACTGGCACTGGCCCCGACGGGCATATATTTCAAGTTTTACTTCAAATGGGCCCATGGTTTTATTCGTTTTAAGGCCAACGAGGGAGGTGGAGGTGGGCGTGGGAGGAGTAGGGGTGCCGGGGGGTAGAGACAGGTCTCTTTACCTTGCTTTTGATTCTGAGGGCATTTGCTTCTCCCCTTGCACTCTTAGGCCCCCACGCTTAACCCTGGCCCACATCCATTCCCCCCCATCTTACCCTTTCATACCCCTCCCCCAACATTAGGTTTGGTTGAGGTGGGTCAGGCCAAGGTAACAGCTGCATTAAACACCTTCTGAAATAGCTTAATGGGTGCCCTTTCCCTGCAGCCTCTTTCTATCCTAGGGAAATCTTCCCTCTAGCAGAACATGGTAAGAATGATGGAAAAATAATTTTTGCGTCTTCTTACTGCAAGACATCCTGCCATCTCCCTTCCCATGACACAGGACCCCAGGTGCAGTACACTAAGCTACACTTGTCCCTATGTGTCACTTTCCTGTCGGGTTGCCAGATATAATATAGGAAGCCCAGTTAAATTTGAATTTCAGAGAAAAAATATAATATTTTAATAGAAGCATATTCCAACTACTGTATGGGACATATTAATACTAAAAAATATTATTCACTGTATTAATATATCTGAAATTCAAATTTAATTATGTATCCTATATTAATTTTTGCTAAATTTGACGACCTTATTTCCCTTGGAAAGTGCCTACTTAAGCCTACTGAGTAGAAAAGAGAAGAATCCTGGTAATTTATGTTTTTTTAAAAAAATTGAACAATAAAATAAAGACATTAAAGACAGTTTTTCATGGAAAAAAATCAGTGCATAATACTGACCATTTCAAACACACACACACAATTTTCATTTCTGCATACTCTCTTCAAGTTTTTGTCCCTGCGCATTTCAATTTTTTTATGGAAAAGTACATGAAACTGGAATAAGGTTTATTGTTTAATTAGTAGTATTGTACTCAGGGACTTCCCTGGCCGTCCAGTGGTTAAGACTCCACACTTTCACTGCAGGGGGCGCGGGTTCGATCCCTGGTCGGGGAACTAAGATCCTTCATACCATGCAGTGCGGCCAAAAAATAAAAAGCAAACAAAGAAACAGAAAAGGCCTTTTCACAGTTGTTACCTGCTCACTTCTGCTCCATGAGACAATGAATCTTTGCCTTAGTGGTCCGGGTGCCTAGCACAATGGCTCGCACACTCAGGAAATGCTCTTGTTGGTTTATTGTACTCGTTTGTTCATTAGATGACAATGTACTATGTTAAGTTACTTGACGTGGTTAATGAATGCTTTTTTGGTGGAGAAATGACAAACCATCTTCTTTCAAGCTGGCCTAAGTCGGTGTGGGACTCCTAAGCTGGGCTTCTTGAGCTGTAGCCACAGGACATTGAGAGCTCTGATTTTGTTCTCCTAATCAGATCCAACTCCATTATTAATTTTACACCTGTAAGCAATGCCAGTTAGCATTTATTATACGTCCACTCAGAAAACAGGAAATTCACATTTGTTCCTGTAGGTATATTTTTAGACACTGCCTTATAAAGGGTGGATTTACAGAAAACCCATTTTCTAAATGTCAAGGCTTTCAAGCACAGCAGAGTTGTGATCCCCTAAAAGGCAGCTGGGTACAACACCCATCCCTTAGTCACCTGGACTACACCCTGATTGCTCTCCCATCTCTGGTCTTCCATTGTCTAATTCCTGGTTCCTACTTTTTTTAAGTCACATAACTTCTCTGTCTCAGTTCCCTCACCTGGGAAGATGGAGATGACGATACCACAAAGCAGGGTTGTGGTGTGGATTAGATAAAATAATGTATAAATAACCATGACATAAACACACATAGAAGCACTTAATAAATGCTCGCGTCCTTGTTTCCTTCAGTTTCCTGTGGGCCACAGAGCCTTCTTAACCCATTAACAACAGATACCAGGGCTTCACACTAAATAATACTTGTATAACCCCAAGGCTACAAACTAGATGTTCAACCCAAATGGTACGTTTCCAAGATCTATTTTAAAAAATAGTAAGATTATATAAAGTACCCTAATGAACTGTAAACTCTGTAAAAACATTTTTTAAATCCAGTATCATAACTAATCAATAGGAAGTACGCTGATGGCAATAAGAATCAATTAAGTATTTCCTGGGCAGCTTTAGTTATCTTTTATAGAAAGGCTTTAAAGAGACAGTCTGCACAATTCAGGTCTCTTAGAAAACTGTCAGAGCATATTTAGGATGATGACCTCTTTTCTTATGGATCAGTTATGCTGTAGCTGGTCAGTGACATTTTATTATTGGATCATGATAAATAAGAAGATGACAATGGTATTTCATACTGATAAATTCAGTTTAAAAGGATTAACTATATGTTTTACTCTCCTTAACTTCTTCAGTCTTCTTGCTTAAAACTGTAATAATAGTGGTAGTATCAGTAGCAAAGCTATATTGAGTGCTCACTACATGTTATTCTAAGTCCTTTACATGCATTGACTCATTTAATTCTCCCAAAGCCCTATTATAATGTCAATAGCTACTGGTTCCATAGTATTTACTAGGGGCCAGAAAGCGTTTAAGCACTTTATATGTATTAATTCATTTACGTCTCACGGCAGATCTGTGATGAAGGTACAATTGTTAACCCCTTTACAGGGAGGAGAAGGAAAGTGAGCTTGAGAGAAGTTAAACTTGCTTAAGATTACAAAGCTCAGCATCACGCAAAATCAAGGTACCAGGAAATAGCAAATGTCATTCTATCACTTTTCTTTATTCTTGGCTGTCACAGGTCCTACCTGATTTTGTGGTCTACTAACAAAAGAACACTTTATGTTGTGTTAAAAACTCTAATAATAAACACACCACACCATTCAAAGAGCTTTGAAATCACCATCAGAGAACTGCTAAAATGATCATAATGGCTGAAGCCTTGTTTCCTTTTTCAATCTGAACATGTTGAATAGTCTCTGATTTGTGTCTACATATCTGTGTGTATTGGTGTGTGTGTCTGAGACAGACAGATTATGAGAGCCCGAGGGAGACACACAACTGAATGCACTGCAGTCATCTATCTTGCGCCAAGAGGGGAGGCAGCCAGAACACTGGGGATGGCAGAGGGGAAAGAATCTGGGGTTTTGATGACACAGTGGAGCAGCTGAGCTCAACCAATCCTGGAATCACCACACCTCTCTTACATAAGCAAGAGTCTTATTGTGTAGGCAACTTCCACTTTGGGTTTCTATACTTGGAGCTGAAAATATCTTAACAGATACAGATACATTAACTATACTCATATTTCCCCATATATTTCTATTTCAACTTTCTTGTCTTGGGGTACTCTTCAGAGATATACACATGCAGAACACACACACACGCACACACGCACACACACACACACACACACACACACTGGAGGTCTCGCTATGAATCAGTGCAGTACCAAACAATGCCCCCAATCTCAGTGGCTTAAAACATCACACATTTATTTCTTGCTCATGCCTCTTGCCCGCATCCATTGTGAAGTGGCTCTTTGTCATAATTCCTTTGAGACCAAAGCTGAAGGGGAACAGTAACCAAAAAGCAACATGTCACTGCGGCAGGAGGAAAAGAGAGAAGTCCAGAGGACCTTATACTGGCGATGGAATGCCCTGGCCCCAAAGTGACATGCATCATTTCCGCTTACAACTCACTGGCCAGAACTAGTCACGCAGTCCTGTCCAACCACAGGAGGGCGGGGAAATGCCAGAAGGGCAATGGGACCAGGTGCCCGGAAGGAGCTGTGGAACAGCACTAATGACCGCAAAGCCTACAAGGCACTGGGGCTCCTAAATAGGGCTACTCACCTGAGGAGGGTAAGTGACGTATAGGAAATAAGTGTGGGAAAGGGATTTTTTTTTTTTTTTTTTTTTTACTGTATGCAACTTTGATAGCATTTGGATTGTCTTAAACGTTTAAAGCCTTAAGTATAACAGAGATAAGCACACAAAACATAAAAGTACAGCTCAATGAATACAGATCAAGAAATAACACATTGTCTGCACCCCAGAAGCCCACCTTGTGACCCCTCCAATTTCTACCTCCATCCTTCCTCCCAAAGTTAGACTGATTCTTAATCCCACGGATTAAAAATTAAAAAGAAATAAATATTTACAGACTTACCATGAGCGAAGTAGAAGATAACATCCCCTTGGGGTTTTTCTAAACCCAGGGGGAATAAAGAGGCTGTTATTTTGAATAATTGACACTTACAGGAGGTAAAGAGCGGGTAGAGAAGTAGCTGGACCCAGGAAGAACTGGGTTCTCTGAGACTTAGAGGACGGAAGTGGAGGAGATGGTACCTGCCCCATGCACCCCTCAAGGTGTCAGGATCTCCGATGATGCAGTACATGGCTCCTTGGAACTCATCACTGGACTTCTTGGCTTTGGGGCCTCGTCACCCACGCTGAGGCAGACTGGAATGTCAGAGGCTTCTCCCTGGCAGCTATGCTCCACAGATGACAGAAGACCAGTCTCAACACTGGCACTGGGAAATCAGGAAGAGAAGGGCTAGCAACCTCCCTGGTGTAAGGGCTAGACCCCACCCCATTTCTGAGAGCCCCAGGATTCCTGTTCTATACAGTAGGGAAGTAGTGGTGGTAGTAGGTGTCCCAATAACAACTGTTTTTGGCTGGTTTCCCAGGCGGGGAGGTGGGGCCACAAAGCCTGGGTATAATTTAAAAAGCAAAACCAAATCATCCATCTTCCACCTCTGCCAGGTGGGCTGTGAATGCATACCTGTCTGCATGACACAGTTTCATCTTCACGTTGTAGATGTCCAGCTCTGACCTAAAGCAGCAGAGGGTTGGCATTGCGAGCTCTTCGGAGCCTCAGCGCCTACCCTAGTTCCTACTCTGAACCCCTGCCAGGAAGGAAACTGGGGAGAGGGCACGTAATCAGTGCATCACTCAGGGTTTAACCATGAAGAATATTTACATGTATATATGACTGAAAAAATACGAATTATTAGGCATTGGCTTACACAATTATGGCGGTCTCCACGAGGCTGTCTTCCTGACAAGTGTTGGAGCCCGAAGTCCAGAAGCAGATGGGAGGGAAGCTCGTGTGAGCAGGGGCTGGAACCCCGCGTGGGCAGGTGGAAACCCACATCCTTTTTTGTTCCCTCTGGCCTTGCTGCTGCGGGTATTCTGCAGAAGCTGAGGCCCTGTGTCATGTTGTTGAACACGTATACACCTGGCCCAGGGTGCAGGGAAACTGAAGGAAGATTTGGGGGATGGATGGTAATGGCAGGCCCGGAGCTGTTTCATCTCAACGGAGCGACTCAGCAGACCAGCAGCGAGCTTTTGCCACACTACAAACTGGAGGCCGCTACTATGCCTCCTTCCAACTCTCGTGAGAGAATATTCCTTGGAGTCTGTCCTAACCTGAAACACACGAGAAAAAGGAATTCTGGGAAATGTAGTTCAGCCTGGCCAAGTAGGCACATTACAAAGCCATCACTATAAGCTTTGAGTGAAGCCTCACTGAGGCCTCACGGCCCGCATCTCAGGAAGTGAGTCTGGTCTTTAAATCAATACCATGCTCCCCCTCCTCTCCTCCCCTCAGCTGTTTTCTGCTTCTCTTAGCGGATCCCGGCTTTTGATACTCCAAGTCCTCTGAGAAGCAGACACCCAGATTGGTTAAAGGTGCAAGAAATTTATTAGGGGAAAAAACTGTGAAAGAAAACGTGGAGAAAGCCAATAGGGGCTTGAAAAGACAGTGAGGCAAGTCTGACCCCAGAGAAGGAAGAAATGAAGAGTGGGTAGAAGTGACTTAGACTGCAATCCAATTCTACGGAAAGTTCGGCAAAGCTTCCTGTCTGAAGAGTCCCGCATTTCCCACAGGCAGTCCAGCCTTAGTAACCCTGCTGTGCCTAGCCACCCCAGAGCAGCCTTGGGAAGTGCAGCCTGCAGGGAACCCTGGAGATGGATTTCGGAGCACAACCGCCCGGCCCTCGGTTAACTGCACTCCCGGCAGTAGAAGATTTGAAGGGCCACTCTCATGGCTGCTGCGCTGCCTCATTCTCATTTGTTGCTCAGATCAGGGCTCAGACTCAGCCCGTCTTCCTCTTTTGGAGTGTGAAAAATAACTAAGGCCAGGAGCCTTCTTGAGGTACCTCTTCTGTCCAGTGACTGGTTTCTGTTCAGTCAGGACAAGCTTTATCAGGAGTAGATGGTGGGGATGCTTGGAGGTGAAGGCTGTTCCGGGGTGTCTACAGGCAAGCAGGTGGAGTTGCTGTTTGCCCAGGCAATTAGACTAACCTTAGGGCACTTCATGAAAAGTGTTTGGCTAAGTATTAAACAGTCCTGATTCCTGGGATTTATTACACATGTCTTAAGAATAAAACAAAACAAAACTAATGAAGCATTTGGCTGTGAAGGGGGAAGTGTGGGATTTGCTAACGATAGGGATTCAGAAAATACAGGTCGAAGCATTTTCTTCAGTCTTTTATTCCTATTCTCTTGAGAAATCAAATGTAAGCCTCTGTAACAAATGAACGTAATGAATGGAAATAATTTTTGCCTAGGCAATGAAAAGTTGAGGACTGTTAAATTGTTAACTCCTGGAAGGCAAGGGTTGTTTTTCTGAAGCTGTGTGACATTTAGTGGGTGTGGTACAGAGCAGGACTTGGTTGCTCTTTGGTGGTGAGTCCATTGGGATTTGAGCTTTCTTTCCATGGCTGCGTAACAGCAAAAATAAATAAATTCACATTGATCATGTTGGGGCTGGGGTGGGTGGAACGAGGCGTGGCCCTTACCACATCCTGTTATCGCTAATCTCATGTTTATAGCAAGCAAACTCAAATTTTGCAGTAAGTGTAAATTGCACTTATGCTATTCTTTTTCTGTGATGCTCACCAGAGGAGTTTCTGATCAAGCATAGAGTCCTCATCATGATTACTCATCTATCTATGCAAAGTACTCATCTATGCAAAGAATGGAGTCTAAGTAGGTCTGCTGAACTTAGTTCTCAATTTCCTGGCCTTTGGGTCAAATTATGCACTTTTAATGAGCATTCATATCATTTTCTCATTGAAAATACCAGAAGTGGATTTGCTAGATCACTGAACCTTGTACTGATGTCTAATAAATATCAGAAAAAGATCATCAAGAAATAATCTCAGGCTTCCCTCGTGGCGCAGTGGTTGAGAGTCCGCCTGCCGATGCAGGAGACACGGGTTCGTGCCCCGGTCCGGGAAGATCCCACATGCCGCGGAGCGGCTGGGCCCGTGAGCCATGGCCGCTGAGCCTGCGCGTCCGGAGCCTGTGCTCTGCAACGGGAGAGGCCACAACAGTGAGAGGCCCGCGTACCACAAAAAAAAAAAAAAAAAAAAAAAAGGGAGGCAGAGGGAGATCTGACGGATGATACAGAGAGGAGAAGGCGATGTGAAGACAACAGAGAGAGATTTGAAGATGTTGGCCTTCACAGTTGGAATGACATAACCACAAGCCAAAGCATGCTGGAGGCACCAGTAGCTGAAAGAGGCAAGGAACGATCCTCCCCTAAAGCCTCAGGAGGGAGTGTGGCCCTGCTGATACCTTGATCTCCGACTCCCAACCTCCAGAACTCTGAGACAGTACCTTAGTGTCCTTCTTAGCCACCCAGTTTGTGGTCATTTGTTCCAGCAGCTCCAGAAAACGAATCGCACCACCTCTCACCCTCATCACATCAGCCTCACAACTGACTTCTTGGGAGTCTAGTTCTTGCCTCTCGAGCCCACCCTGCACACTTAATTTTCCTTAACTCCTCTGCATGGGTTTCAAAACTTTCTATAATCTGGTCCTCTCTCCAACCAGTGCAGCTTTAGTTTCCATTAGTAATAATAACAGTAATGATAACAACCACTCGAGTGCTTTGTTTTGCTGAGCACTTTATAGAGAGTATTACACTCCACCCTTGCAACAACTGCACTGAGGTGGGCATTATTATCCTTACTTTACGGATGGGGAAACTGAGGCCCAAAGAAGTTAAAGAGCTGCCGGTCTGAGCAACATGTTCTTGCTCCCAGCCACAGGCTTTAGTGCTCAGTGTGTGTCCGCCGGCTACGACACTAGCAGGGCTGTCTGAGACCCTTGTTCTCTCATCTGCTTGTGTAAAACTCACCATCCTTCCAGACTCCACGTGTGTACCACCTTCTCCACGAGCCTCTCTTGCATACCCATCTGTCACCTGCCTCTGAACGCCTTGTAAATTGTAGGCAGAATCTGTTTCACAGACTGTAGAAATTAGATTCTGCTTTGTGTTTTTAAAAATTCAAAACATTATTGGAAAAGAATATACCATGTAGAGGAAGATTAAAAAAAACAAAAACAAATCCCAAGTACCCTACTCAGTGGTTCCTGATTCTGAGGAAGCACTGATTCTTGTTACTGAGATTTCTCCCTAATTTTAAATAGAATTAACTCACGTGTTTTTGGTAACGTGTCCAGTTAAAACTTCTCTGGGCTGTGTAGGTACACTGATGGCATTATCTAGAAAATCTGATTTCCATGTAGCCTCTACGTAGGCATTCTGTCCATCTACAGCAGCACTGTCTGTCTAGTGGAAATCCACTCTGAGCAACAAATGCAAGCCACTCATGTAATTTTAAAATTTTCTAAAGTGACTGTATTTAAAAAGAAACAAGTGAAATTAACTTTATCTTATTTAACCCAATAGTGTATTTTGCTTAACTCAATATATCCAAAATATTATCATTTCAACATGTAATCAACATAAAAATTATTGAGACATCTTTTTTTTGTACTGTCTTCAAAATATGGAGTGTAATTTATACTCACACCACCTGGAAACATGGGCTAGCTGAATTTCAGGTGTCCAACAGCTGCATATCTGATAATGCAGGTCTGGAGTTACAACCTTTTAGAAGACCACATTTCCAAGTTCTGGTCTTCTGTGAAATATCTAATTTCAACTCAACAAAACAAGATGTCTTTTCTTGATGTCTAAAGTATTTTCTATTCCCTGTAAAAAACTTGGAAAATGCAGAAAATTACAGAGAAGAAAATAAAACTCCCCAGTATTCCAACATTCCAGGTTTTTTTTCCTAAGCATAACTAAAAATATATAGATTTTAAAAATTAGAAGCATTCTGTTATACTATTTTGCAATGTTCTAGCTCAGAAACCTAGCCATCCCCTGAAGTTATCAGGTTGTCCCATGTATGTTGGTTTCCTCTCTAAGTAGATTTTAAATCCAGAAGACAAAGGTCATGTTTCACACCGTTTCTACGTACCCCAGAGAATATGATTGAGAACATGAAACTCAATCAATAATCAGTTGACTTGACTGGAAAAATGTTAATTAATCAACAAATATTGAGTGGGAGTGGCTTCTCTGACCTCGTAGTTAGCAATAAACTGGATTTGAGAGTTGGACAAACCCGACAGTACACCTCACTTTGGTCTGGAATCACCCTCTGAACTTGGAGACGAGATCTTGCTACTTGGCTAGTGGCTAAATATGGGGTGATCCATTAATGCTCCCTCAGCCTTGTTTTTTCCAATGGTATAGATGAGAAACATGTGCTTACTGACCTTATTAATTCTCTCAACTTTCCCAGGGTCATGTGAGACCCAAATGAGATCATGTTCGAATGACATCATACATACAACAGCACTCTACAGAATAAGGAGGTGTGTTGTCATTCCTCTCTCTAACCTTGCTACGCTGTGTGAACTGTGCTCTGAATATGCTTAAAATTTGTCCCCAGCCATTGACTGCATCCACTTCTTGGTAATACTATCTAAGATTGTAGACTTCGAATGACTAGTATACGTATTAGTTTTAAATCATTACTTTTTAATAATATGTAGCTTCTCCTAGAATTTTAACCATATTCACACCAATTTTAAATTTTTTAGTAATTGGTACTCACTGCTAGTCATTAGTCCCCTTTAATCGTGACTTTCTTATTCAAATTTTAAAATTCTTTACATTGTGAATATCCCAAGCAACTGTTTTAGAAAATACGGGGCGTGCTAAGTCTTCTAGCTCGTTGATGTCTGAAATGTCTGAAGTATAAATGTTTTTTATATTGGGGTTGACAGATAAAATACAGGACACTCAGTTAAATTTGAATTTCAGATAAACATTAAACATGTTTTTAGTATGTGTGTCCCTAATACTGCATAGAACATAGTTATACTAAAAACATATTGTTTATCTGAAATTCAAATTTAATTTGAGTGTCCTGTGTTTTTATTTGTTAAATCTGGCAACCCTACTGTTTTGTTTTTGTTGTTTTTGTTGTTTTTTGGACTGAGTATAGAATTCTTGGGCTATAGCTTTTCCTGTCAAAATTCTGAGAATGATGCACCATTATCTTCTGTTACTGTGGAGTCTGATTTCTGTTCTTCTTTGGGCAAGCTTTCTTTTTTCTTCCCCCCCTTCTGAATGCCTATAGGGAATTTTCTTTATTTTCATAATATAAAGTATTTTTGAGGACATGTAGGAATTTGGGGGCATTAATTAAGGCTCTTATATGGTTTCTGAGACTCCTGAAATTATGTTGCATATCTGGTAGATAACCTTTCTGATTTATTTTAAACTTTCCTACCCCCCACCCTCTCTGTACGAATCTGAACTTTTTGAGGGTGTCAGCTGTGTATCTGTAGCACTGAATCTGTAATCCGCAGAGCAGCGAGGGGGAGTTGAAGGAATGTTGGCTAAAAGATCAAATGAACGAATAGGGGCTGAACTTTAGGACCAGCCACACATTTTTCAAAGTCTCATGCACAGTGCAGCTAAGTCAATGCACAGTAGTTATTGAGCAATATGAAGTGAACTGACGACAGTTCTCTGACATAAGGAACACCCTCAAGAATGAAGGAATGGACGTTGGTTTCAAGGAAAGGGGAGATTAAAATAGGTCTCAATTCCCGGTAAGGGGAATATGATGCAGAAAAAAATTTAATTAAGAATTGTAGGCTAATAAGCTTTTACTTATTCAGAAGCAGAGTGAAACTCATGTTTCATTTTGTCACCCTTGCTGAGAGGCCCAGAAGCATGAGAAAATAATTTTTCCCACTTTCCAGCAAATGACAATAAGTTGCCCCCTGCTGTTGAGAAGCGCAACATTCCAGCATTTGATGGAGGCAAGAGGCCAGTGAGAGCCCTGGGATTCAGTCCAGACAGACTGCCCCAAAAAAGGAGGGGGAAGGGTGACTGACTTATGAGCCCATCAGTATATTGGGGAGGGAACGAAATTCCCTTTGACGTAAAGGCTGCAACCCTGAGTTGGAGACCTGATTCCTACCTAGTCTCAAAACTTCTCTAAAACCAAATCATAGCTGAACTTGGCTGTGGAGCTCAGCTCTGAGGTCCTCGTCTTCCAAAGGGTGAAGAGCTCAGCATCCTTCACTCCATTGCCATCTCTCCCTGCATTTCCCTAATTGAAGCAAATAATTCACATATGTCAAGCCGCGCTGTAGGTGCCGTGAATAAGATTTTCCTTGACTGCCTGTACTTCAGCACAACTCCATTTCCTTTAAGGCAATAAAAGTAAATATTCTTTAAATTATCAAGTCCTAGCTGTTAACCTCAGTCAGATTTAAGGCGACTCTAATTTCATTCCCAATTGCCTTACATTCCTTCATCTGCTTATCATTTTTTCAGTCGTGTGAGTCTCCCATGGCATCTGGTTTCCCATGAGATGCTATTCTTTATGAATTAAGCTCCCAGTTTCCTAGAATTCTACCCTGGAGTCATTTTCTTAACCTGAGCTTGAACTCAGCACCATGTTGGATGCAACCCCGTAGGTAGTGGTTGCTACCCCGAGAAGGTCCCAAGTCTCTCTCCTAATTAAAAAGGTTGAGTGACTCCAAGGGCCCAGATGGAAGGTTCTCTCATTCCTAGAGCTATATCACTGCTACCTGATAAAATACGATAAGATCAGGTCCTTGAACAGCACCATTGCCAGTTAGTGAATTTGAGTATGGGAATGTCACATTAGAGGTTTTCAATAGGCGTACACATGTACGTAAGCCAATATATAGGCATGTAATATAACATTCATAGCTATGAGTTACAAATCATGGAAATGAGCTGTACAACTAGAGAAACTGGATCAGACCCAGTATGGTATCTTCTCTTGCCTCTAGAGATTTGCCTTGATCAGAACCAAAGTCTTGGCATTTTTAACCATTTATCGATACTCTCTGGCTGTTTTCTTGAATTAAGAGATTTGATTCCTGTGAGATGCGGGAGGGGACAAAGAATGCACTGGTGTCTGCCAGCTTGAAGATGTTCTGCAATGTTTAGGAGAACCTCTTTCGTAGTGCTGGAGGGCAAAGAGGCTATTTCTGACTCATAGGACTAAATCTTGCTTGCGTGCAACATCATTTAAAGTGTGGTATTTTACCACGCAATTCCAGGTCATGGAGGACCCATTATTCTATGCCTGCTATCTTGAAGGGCATGGCCCAGCTGTTAATGACACCATGAATATCCATCAAGGTAGGTCAAGGAGATGGCTCTGACATTAAGAGGTAAACGTCATCTTTAATGGATTTGACTGTGGTTACTGTAAGCAGGCACCGCAAAGTAACATAAATACACAGGACAAAATACGTATAGATGAGTTCTGTAATTCCCTTACCATATTAAGTGGAATAAGTAATTTGCCACCCGATTAGAAGTGGGAGAAAATGTGCCCCAGACCACTTTAGCATTGACTGTTACCTCTCTTCCCATTCCATTCCCCATGATTGATCCTGTTGAATACAAAATACTTGAGGAACAGAAAACTAATGAATTTGAGGGAAATGTCATATGGGTTTTTTATTCTAAGAATCATTGCATAAGGTACTGAAGAATCTTTTTGAAGAGGAGAAGGTGGATGATTCTAATAAGGTTAATTCTTAAAACCAGGACTTGAACAGAAGAGACTGGACAGGCTAAGAGAAAGGAGCTGGGCCTGGGGTGGTCCAGAAAAGGTTATCACTTATGGCAAAGTCACTATATACCACACTGATGGAAGAGAAGCCTGGCTAAAGGGAGATGCCATGCAATATCTGATGTCAGACTGTGCAAGAGGGCTCATATGCAAAGCAAGTTCTGGATATGCAGGTCAGGTTTGAAGGACTGAAATATGATGGGGCACCACGGGAAACCAAACTGTCTGGACTTGGCTCTTTAGCAGAGGATATGCCCTGACATGAGGGGACAATTTGGTGGCAGTAAGCAAGGACCTGCAAGGGAACTAAGGACATCAGGGTAGAATCCAGGCATGCAATGTGCATTTTAGGAATCCACACAATAAATGATTGGGTAGGAGAGAGACATAGTCAGACAGAAAATGCTTGAGCTCCAGGAATAGTGCCCAGACACAGGTACCTAGGCAGAGAGACAGAACCCTATTACATAAAAACTGGGAAGGACCAACAGCAGTATGATAATAGTACCAATGGCTACAACCTTAATCAACATGAATAACCATAGCTAACATGTACTGAGTAATTACCATGTAATGGGCTAAGTGCTTGACCCTTCCATGTTTTCTATCCTTATTTAACAGAGGAGAAAATAGAGAGACGAAGTACACGTTCAAGGTGATGCAGTGCTAAGTGTCAGAGCTGGGATTTGAACCCAGATCTGTCTTATTCCCAAGCTCACGAGCTTCCCCCTCTTCAGGGTGGCTCCTGATAAAAGTTCCCTCCCTGAGGTTCTGGGGGAGGCCTGGGCCCATAGCAGAGATAGCTCAGGGGGACATCAAAAGCAGATCAGTGCTCTTCCCAAAATTAACATAAATAAATATCAATCTTGGTTATGTAAAGAAGACTAATCTAAAAAAAAAAAACCCTGAAAAGTAATCACTCCACCATGCTCAACATTGGTGAAGATCTTTATGGAAATCTATTTCTGTTTTGAGGATATACATAATACAATTAAAATGTGAAGTGATATGGCTGGGGACCACAGGATGGGATGGGAACACTCATATACCATTTGTTGTGGGTTGAATTGTGTCCTCTCAAAAGGCATGTTGAGGTCCTGATACCCAAGAACCTGTGAATGGGGTCAGATTTGGAAATAGAGTCTTTGCAGACGCAATCAAGTTAAGATGAGGTTATATTGAATTAGGGTGGACGACAAAAGACTGGTGTCCTTACAAGGAAAGACACATTTGGAGACACACGGATACATAGGGAGGAAAGCCATGTGAAGATGGAGGCTGAGATTGGAATTACGCTGCCATTAACCAAGGAACGCCAAGAACTGCTGACCATCATCAGAAGCGAGAAGAGGCAAGGCAGTATTCTTCCCTGGAGCCTTCACAGGGAAAAGGCTGTGTCAAAACCCTGATTTTGGACTCTGACTTCCAGAATTAGGAGAGAATAAATTTCTGTTGTTTTAAGCCGCCCAACTTGTGGTAGTTTGTTACTGCATCCCTGATGGGCAAAGGTGAATTGATAAAATCTTCTTGAAAATAATTCAACAAATGTATCAAGACTTTAAAAATTCCTCTTCTCACGAGTCCTATTTCTACTAAACTATCCTAAAATACTGTTTATAGATTGAGATACATGAAAGATTTATTCACAATTGTTGCATTATGTATAATATTTTTCAAAAGGAAACAACCTAATAGCTCATAAGAAGGAATGATTAAATAGACTATGGTATATCCATAGGATAAAATGTTATACAACCATTAAGACATTTTAATGATTTTTAGTAACATGGAAAAATATCTAAGTTATAATGTTAAATGAAAAAAATCAGGGAAGAGAATATTCAAATCAATATGATGATAACTCACTAAAATATGCATGGCAAATAACTGGAAGGAAATATATCAAAAGATTAATGGTGATTATCTTTGGGTTTTGGGACTATGAGTGACATTTTTTTCTTTATGTCTTTTGGTATTTAAAATTGTCTAGGACTTCCCTGGTGGCGCAGTGGTTAAGAATCCGCTTGCTGGGCTTCCCTGGTGGCGCAGTGGTTGAGAGTCCGCCTGCCGATGCAGGGGACACGGGTTCGTGCCCCGGTCCGGGAAGATCCCACATGCCGCGGAGCGGCTGGGCCCGTGAGCCATGGCCGCTGAGCCTGCGAGTCCGGAGCCTGTGCTCCACAATGGGAGAGGCCACAACAGTGAGAGGCCCACGTACCGCAAAAAAAAAAAAAAAAAAGAATCCGCCTGCCAGTGCAGAGGATACAGGTTTCAGCCCTGGTCTGGGAAGATCCTACATGCCGCAGAGCAACTAAGCCTGGGTGCCACAACTACTGAGCCTGCATGCCACAACTACTGACACCCGCACACCTAGAGCCCGTGCTCTGCAACAAGAGAAGCCACTGCAATGAGAAGCCCACGCACCACAACGAAGAGAAGCCCCTGCTCGCTGCAACTAGAGAAAGCCCCCGTGCAGCAACGAAGACCCAATGCAGCCAAAAATAAAATATAAAGAAATAAATAAATTTATTTATAAAACGGTCTATAATGAGCATATATTACTTTGTCTAATGAGAAAAAAGAACTTATAAAAAAAGTTAGAGGAATTTTTATTAGAGGGTTTGCAAACGAAGCAACTGACAAAGGATTAATTTCCAAAATATACAAGCAGCTCATGCAGCTCAGTATCAAAAAAACAAACAACCCAATCCAAAAATGGGCAGAATATCTAAATAGACATTTCTCCAAAGAAGATATACAGATTGCCAACAAACACATGAAAGGATGCTCAACATCATTAATCATTAGAGAAATGCAAATCAAAACTACAATGAGGTATCGCCTCACACGGGTCAGAATGGCCATCATCAAAAAATCTACAAACAATAAATGCTGGAAAGGGTGTGGAGAAAAGGGAACCCTCTTGCACTGTTGGTGGGAATGTAAATTGATACAGCCACTACGGAGAACAGTATGGAGGTTCCTTAAAAAACTCAAAATAGAACTACCATATGACCCAGCAATCCCACTACTGGGCATATACCCTGAGAAAACCGTAATTCATAAAGAGTCATGTACCACAATGTTCACTGCAGCTCTATTTACAATAGCCAGGACATGGAAGCAACCTAAGTGTCCATCGATAGATAAATGGATATGGAAGATGTGGCACATATATACAATGGAATATTACTCAGCCATAAAAAGAAATGAAATTGAGTTATTTGTAGTGAGGTGGATGGACCTAGAGTCTGTCATACAGGTTTAAGTAAGTCAGAAAGAGAAAAACAAATACTATATGCAAACACATATATATGGAATCTAAAAAAAAAAAGTTCTGATGAACCTAAGGGCAGGACAGGAATAAAGACACAGACATGGAGAATGGGCTTGAGGACACGGGGAGGGGGACGGGCAAGCTGGGACAAAGTGAGAGAGTGGCATTGACATAAATACACTACCAAATGTAAAATAGCTAGTGGGAAACAGCTACATAGCACAGGCAGATCAGCTCCGTGCTTTGTGAGCATCTAGAGGGGTGGGATAGGGAGGATGGGAGGGAGATGCAAGAGGGAGGAGATATGGGGATGTACGTATATGTATAGCTGATTCACTTTGTTATACAGCAGAAACTAACACAACATTGTAAAGCAACTATACTCCAATAAAGATGTTAAAAAAAGAAAAAGAAAAGGAGATGTCAATTGAAAAGTCATGTACAAAGACTGGAAATCTGTTATTATTATTTACCCTGATGCTATACGATGGGGTAGATACTTTTTAATGTCATCAGTGTTAATGATGCTTATATTCACACAGAGGTCGATAGCACAGTCCAGGGCTTACAATTTGCAAAACATTCTCATCTGACATCTGTTATCTCATTTGATTCTTAAAGTTTGCAAAACGTTTTCATTCCACACGTACTGTCTCATTTGATAAGTTTAAACAAGTCTGTAAAGAGTAGGCACTGTTACGCTTATTTTGTGGAGGGTGCTGAATCCTGAGATGCTGGTAGAACTGAGATAGAATACGACGAGCTGAGAACTACCGAACGGGCAGGCTCTCCTGCACCAGGGGAAGAGAGCAGGACCAGGGAGGCCCCAGGTGGCCTGAGTGTGACCTGGGCTCTGCCTCTCACTGACGCCAGCTTCCACCCGGTAGGCCCCAGCTCCCTCACCTACAGAATAATCAGATGCCCGGAAGAGCTCTTCTGGCTCTAAAATCCTAGGATCCTAAAACCCTTGAGGTTTGGAGAGATGGAGATTCGCATTGCAGTCTTTAACTTTTTGATCCCCCTGATTTCTTCCTAGAGATGAGATAATGGTATAAATTTAAAATATGCCCTCTCTCACTCTCTCTCCATTTCTGCCCCAAGCAGAAATCCCTGGGCTATCCTCTTTATCTCTTTGTGAATGATAAGTAAGAGAACTCCATGGCTGTGGACTTCGTACTTTTCCAGCTGACCCCTCTTATGCACAGAGGCTATGGAAACATTGACACATTCATAGCCAATGGTTTATTTATTACAGTGTCTCAGTGACGGGGTGGAGGGCCATGATGAAATAGGCTCCCAGCCTCTCTCTACTCCCTCGGACCTGACATCTTCTCATCAGACAGCGCTTCCCCAGTGTGGCTGTCTCTTCTCTCCTGTCTCCTGTTACCCAAATAACATAATCATAAAATTGAGAGACTGGAGAACAGCTCGGTAAGTCAGCTCATCTAGCTCTTGGGCTGGGGTAAGGATCACTCCTAAATCACCCCAGCTTTCTGCCCTTATTGAAGCTCTCTTCATTTAATAACCGATTCGAGGGCCAGAGGAAAAGGTATCAGAATATAAAGCAAAGGTTCAACTTTCCACATCCCATTTGTGTTTGAGTATAAATTATAAAGGGCACTTTAATTCTGCGTCCCAGTTTTCAGCAGTACAGGGACTCTAATGGATTCATCTGAAATTACATTAGCTCCAGCCCCATCATTCTTGCTCTGTTTCACAAGCTTGCCTGGAGGAGGCTGATAAATTGAGTCCTGCCAATCACATCACTCGACTGCCTCAGGGGAAACTTGGAGGGCTTCTCTCAAACCTTAGTATTCATTCATAAACATTTATTAAGTGCTTACTAAGTGCAAGGTGAAATCAAGGCCTTTATTTTTCCTTCCTCCATTCTTCCTTCCCTTCCTTCTTTCCTTAGAAAACTGTTGTTTGAGCCCCTACTTAGAGTGTGACAGATGCCGCGAAGATACAGTGATGAATTACAGACCGTCACTGCCAAGGAGGAGTTCACAGTAGTTGGGGGCAGGAGAGAGGGTGGCCCTCATTAGCCGTGAGATCTTGTGATAGGACATGTCACTTCTCTGAGTTATTTTCTTACTTGTAACATATAGATAATTATTCCCTTCTTAAAGGGTGGACATGAAGATTAAAGATTATCATGCATGTAAAGCATCTAATAAAAAATCTGGGTCATACTAGTTGTCAGTAAATATTGGTTTCCTTCTGTCTCTGGTAATTACAATATAACATGGCAAGTGTTAGGATAATCAGAATTGTATATTCCTGGAGCAAGAGAGAGGACCTGGGCTCTGAGCCTCCACCTACCCAGGGGCACAGTGAGCGTGGTGGTGGGATAGGCGAGACATGGGGCACTGATGTCATGGGTTATGGGAGTTTGCTAAGTTTCCTGGGGTCACAGGGTGCTAATGTCATGGGTTATGGGAATTTGATAAGCTTCCTGGGCCATAGGGTGCTAATGTCATGGGTTATGGGAATTTGATACGCTTCCTGGGCCATAGGGTGCTAATGTCATGGGTTATGGGGGTTCAATGAGCCTCCTGGGACAGACAATAACTCCATGGAGAAATTGGCTGAGGCTTTGGTCTCATGCTAAGATTTATAAGCAATTTACTCCCTGGTGTTGCACTTGATAAAGAAGGAACTCACCCTGAGGAGAGAGTTGAAACGTACAGTCTGGTTTGGGATACTGGCAAGGAAGAATGCTTTTGAGGGTGGTGGTCAAAGTGTCTTCTGGTCTCACCTCCTGAGTTTGTCAGGTGCCTTGTGAATGCGTGAGCTGTCAGGAAGCAAACAAGCAAATTAAAGGAAAAGACTCGAATCACAAGAGGTGCCACTAGAAACTCCCTTTTGTGGTCTAACAGGTTTTAGCATGAGTTGGAGGAGGACAGTTGTGCTCTGACACAAGCATGGTTGCAGACCAAACTAATACCAGTGAGGCTGGAGAAGGCAGGGACCACAGGACACCATCTGTGTAAGGAAAGAGACACCAATCTTTGCACAGACCAAGGAGCCAGAGATGGAGCCTCTGGGTAACAGGGAAAGAGAAATGTGGATGCAGAAGACCATCATGGGTGTTTGGCAATACATGTGGACACATTAGGGATTTCTGAAACACAAGGAAGGTACTTGAACTTGACAAGCCATTGTAATACTTGTCACGGCTCCAGTCACTTCTGAGTGCTCTGTGCTTGTAACCCCTATGATCATAACTGTGTGCCTGACCCGAGGGAAGCATTTTCAAGGGTTTCCAGGGGCCTCTGAGGTCAGAGTCTCAGTTGTTGAGTATGAATGTGAGATAGAGAGATATCTGGCAACCGGTAGAGCCGCAGATATGGATGGCTCCAGAGCGAGGTAGAAAAAGTAGAATGAGCTTCATGAACTCTAGCTACTGTGGGACAAAAAGACGACTCAGCTCCCTTCGGTTCCCGAACGAACTCTCAACTCCAGTCTCTGTACGACCTCGCTGTACTCTTTTCAGTTCTCCATGGGTTTGCTTCTTCGGCCTGGAAAGCTGTTAAGAATCATTGTATCATTAGCCTTAAAAACACTCACCTACAGAGAGTTCGTCCCAGCTGCAAATGCCTAACTTTCATTGGTAGGAAACATTCACTGAGTCTACCCGTATTCTTCCCTTGTTCCTCCAGGCTGCCAAGGCCCAGGGAAATCTGGGTTACATATAAAAGTTCTAGGTACCAAAGAGATCTGCCTGCTTGAGGGGTCCATTAGGAAGGCTCTCAAAGAAGGTTTCATTTTCGACAAGCCTGATAGGGGATGCTATTTTGGATAGGGGTAAAGAGAGATGGGACACGCTCCCAGTAAAGGCAAGGCTCTGGCGCGTGCAAAGGCACCGAGGTATCAATGGTCATGTCATGGGGAGAAAGATTTGTTCTGTGTGTCCTGGGGGCACAGTGGGAGTGAGGTGGGTTGGACCAGACTGTGAAAGGCCCTGAACACACGGGTTTTATTCTGAAGGTAGTGTGACACCATTGGTGGCTTTTAGCCAGAGAAGTCACGTGACTAGTTTTCCGTTTGACAAGGTAACCTTGGCAGCAGCGAGGAGGACCAGTTGGTGGTGGTGGTGGCCCCATGTAGATGGCAGGAAGACACCTGGAGGCTAATGAAACAATTCAGGTAGAACAGGATGAGCACCTGAAATGAGAGGTGTCAGCGGAGGGCGAAGAGGATGAAGCCTGGGGGAGATTTAGAAAGTAGTGATGACATGACTTCATGAATGACTGCACGCTGGGGGCCTGGGTGGGGCAGCAGAAAGCAGATGGAGGCCACTAGGGAAGGATGACTCCAGGCTACTCTGTAGGGCAGCAGGAGCACAGTGGTGCTGTAGATGGAAGTAAACATTGCAGGAGGAAGAACAAGTTTTGAGGGAAAGGTTGATCTCAGTTTGGGAAACACTGAGTTGGAGATGCTTCTAGGATACCACAATAGAGATGCCGACAGCAGTAGGAAATACCATCCTAGGATTCAGGAGAAAGCTGGAAGTGCGAGATGTGGATTTGGGAGCCATCAGTCTGTATGTGGTTTAAGTTACGGGAAAACACGAGATCATCAGGGAAGAGTACTGTGATGGTGATCGGACAAGAGGTTCTAGGCTAAAATTGATCGAGAGGAGTATAAGAGGTGGTGGCCTGAATCTATAAGACCCACTGAATTGAAGAAGAGTAAAGGATAAAGGCAAGTTGAACTATTTCAGCCTGGAATTCAGAAGGTTGAGCCCTTAGCCCTGCAGGTTTAGAAACCTGAGTTTATTAGTTCACACAAGGGGTGAGCTGATCAAGATCTTAGGGTTTAATTCATATAACCAACCTCAAAGCAATCTGCTTTCCAAACTAGAATGGGGTTCTATTAATTCACAAGGGAAAATGCAAAGAAGCACAAAAGTTGTCAGGTACTGATTAAACGATACACATTTCCAACTCTTATTGTTTTTTGTGCCGTCTTGCTGCAAGATGGAGGTCATTCTATTATAAAACTAATACTTACTGTCTTCAACAGTATTCTCCAAAGGGTGTCCTATAGAATAATAGTGTCACGGGAAGCTCCCTAAACTAAGTGTGGTAAAAATAAGTAAGTTAAATAAGTTTGGTAAACCTTAAATCCTTCTCTTGGATGTTCACAAAGTACGTTTGTGTTCAAAGCTGTAAGGAGCCCTAGAGTAAAGCAACCCATTATCCCTAGCCCAGCATCCCTAAGTCCTTTGCCATGGAGCTCTCTCACCCACGATACCAGCTCTCACTTCTGGCCTGGCCTCGTCTATCTGTGTAATTGATAGCTCCTCTTGAGTATGTAACAGACATCTCAAACTTAACATGTTCAGAAACAGACTCTTGGCACCTGCCTCTCAAAGCCGATTTCAAATCTTCCCCACCTTAGTCAATGGTAACTTCACTCTCCAGTTTCTTGGTCCCCAAATCTTGGAGGCACGTCTCTTTTTCTAATACTTTGCGTGCAAAAATCAGCAAATCCTATTAGCTCCATGAAAACACATCCCACATCTGACCACTTGTCACCAGTTCCACGTCAACCATCCTTGTCCAAAATCCCACCATCTTCTTCCTGGATTGTTGCGTTAGCCACTTACCTCCCCGCTTCCACCCTCACTCCCCATAATCTACCCTCCACATCGCAGCTTCTAAAACCTCAAGTCAAGTCACACCATTCCTTGGCTCAAAATTTTCCAATGTCTCTTCCCATCTCAGTCACAGTAAAAGCTGAAGAGCCTGAGATAAAAGAGGCAAAGGAAGTACCGTGTTACCATATGCTGAGATCCCTGATGGGGCCTGGCACTGTGCTAGGTGCATCGCAAAGGTCCTATCATTTAATGCCCCCAGCAGCCCTGTGCGCTTCTATGACCAGCCCACTCTACAGGCAAGGAAACTGAGGCTCAGAGAGTTTCTGTGACTCTCCAAGATTACTCAACTACAAATAGTGGTGGCAGAATTTGAGCCCACATTTTTCTGATTCCAAAGAGGATTCCTTTCCGCTCTACCAGCTGCTTATTCTAACTCTCGATATTTGATTCTACACGTCAGAGAGTGTAGAATGACAATTACAGTGGCCTGTGAGACGCTACCTAATCCGGCCCTCCATTACTTCTCTGACCTCATCTCCGACCACTTACCCCTTCTGTCACTGTGTTCCAGTCACATGGACCTCCTGTCTTATGGCCTTGGTACCTGCCTCTGCCTGAAATGCTCTTCCTCAGACATCAGCATGGCTCACTCCCTCACTTCTTTAGGGTCTCAGCTCAAATGACCACTCACTAGGCCATCTTATTTAAAATACATTTGCTTTGCGTTTCCCATAGCACTGTGAACGTGTGTGTAAGTATGTCCTTACTATCTGCCCCCTTCACCTCCCCAACCAGCACAGAAGCTCCATGAGAAGAGAGGGATTTTGACTTATTTACTGCTGTGTCCTCAACATCAGTATTTAGGAGACTATGTGGCATGCAATAAATGTTTTGTTGAAGAACTGAATAAATAAATAACTCTCATTCTTAGATCTGCAGGACACCCCTTAGGAAGCTGGTTTATCTGCTTCTGGGCAGTGATATAGAGCCTGAAAAGGCCTTAGGAAGATGGCAGCTCTAAATGCAGGTTTGCAGACATGAGCCTTTTCCAGTTAAAATATACTGCACTTAAAATTTGGTGATGGTTGGGGGGTAAAATAAGGAGTCAAAAGGACCAGAGTCAGTTGACCTGGAAGTTAACCAGCACTTAGGTTTGGCTTTGGGTGAATGCCTATATGCCTCTCAAGTAGAGATCATAACTTTGCCTTATACTTGTTTGTTTATTGTCTGTTCTTCCAGCTAGAATGACAGTGCCATGAGGGAAGAGGCTGTTTCATTCACTGCATTCCCAGTACCTAAAAAGTGCCTGACATGTAGTAGGTGCTGATTAAATATTGATCACTTATTGGTTCTTTTTCCATGCTGCCTAATAAAGACTTATTTTTGCTTCATGACTTACTCATTTGATACTTTTTACTTATGATGCTCAAAAATGTACATTTAAACATATTCATTCAGTAGTCAGTATTTATTGAGTACCTACTATGTGCTGGGAACAAAGATACAGGAATATGTGAAGTTACTATTCTGTCCCATAATGAGCCACTTAATCTCCAGGGATAGCTTGTATTTAAAAGCAGGAAATGACTGCATAAATTTTTTCCTGAAGAAAGACAAAATTAGGTCAAAATTCTGTTCTATGCAATGCTTTCTTTACTCTTGTGGAAGAGAGCAATAGAATGTACCAAATAAGTGGAAGAAATGGGGAAAAAAAAAAAAAGGGAGTATTGACTTACGTAAAAGGTCACATACTAAAGGATTTGTAAAACAAGCCAAGGAACCTGGACTTCTCACATGAAAGATGCTGGTTCTGCCTGCCCTCCCCCAGTGATGATTTGGAAGCCCATTAACCTCATTTGAACTGAGATGTAAGATAATCACCCCAAACTCGAGTCTTAATACTATCACAGGTACCACAGCTTCCCTGCTGCTGCTCAAATTTCTAAATCACCTTTAATCCATTTTACATTCAATTTGATACTTTGTTCATGATGTGCTCTGATCTTCCAGTTGTACAACACCCTTAGGAAAAAGGGATATTGTTTTTTTATGAGAAACCTAATTTTCAATGATCAGAATTAAGAAGAAAATCTCATAAACTTTTCTTCCTGAACGCACACCTATACCCTTGAGAGGACTTTAGATCATTGTGTACTCATGAAAAGAATACAATATCCTGAATGAGTCAAACCTGGAGATGCCAAATGGTGATATATGGGCTTTTTAAAGAACAGAGAACTGAGCCAAAGTTTTACTTTTGTCCATAAAGTATTGGAGGTTACCAGCATTGCAAGCGTTGCAAGAGGGGTGATGGAGTCAACAGATGTCTTCATTATGCTTGTTTACTGGATTTGGGGTGGCTGTGAGGGTGAGGAAGGGAAGTCCCCCACTGGTAACAACGTCAAGTGCATTCGTATTTGCGGCTCCCTGGCACCGTCAGTGTTGACATGCAAGAGTATAAAGGCAAACGCTTTTAAAAAAGTGGTTTCTCTTCTGATTTTTCCATAGTACTCACGGCACATTTTTGGGGATTACAAGCAAAATGACTTAATAGGACTTCAATGTCCTGAGAAACTCTTCCTTCCACCCTTGACTGCCTTTGTTTTAGTAAAGATTGTTATCAGAAAAATACCAAGAGAAGGGGCTTTTCTAACTTCTCTGTATCAAAGCTAAAAAAGTAATGGTTTAAAATAAAATAAAAAGCATATGTATATACACACACATACACATATATATATGCCTATGTATGTTTAAGACTTTACTTTTTAGAGAAGTTTTAGGTTTACAACAAAATTGAGAGGAAGGAAATCTATATTTATTAATAATAGTAGCACGTTGTATTAGGTTCCTGTGGCTACTGTAACAAGGCACCACAAATTTGGTGACTTAAAACAACAGAAATTTTGTCTCTCACTTCTAGTTTGGAGGCTAGAAGCTCTAAGTCCAGCAGGACGAACTCCCTCTGGGAACTCTAGGGGAGAATCTATTCTCTCCCTCTTCCAATGTCTGGTGACTGTCAGCGTTCCTTGACTTGTGGCCACAAGACTCCAGTCTCTGCCTCAATGGTCACATCGCCTCCTCTTCTTCTGTCTGTGTTCTCTCCCTAAGTCTTACTTATATAGGGACACTTACCACGGCATCTAGGGCCTCCCTGGATAATCCGGGATGATCTCATCTCAAGATCCTTAACTTCATTGCATCTTTTTTTCCCCAATAAGGTCACATTCACAGGTTCCTGGGATAAGGGCAAACACATATCTTTGTGGAGGGCCACCATTCAACCCACTACACGTCAAATATTTATTGTTCTCTGTGTGTGCCTTAAGTCATACTTGCTAGCAGCTACAAAGATTTTAAAATTAGCATTCTGTCCTGAAACTTCATAAATCATAACTCCTCTGGGGACAGCTGCCAAACACAAGACTAGATTAAAATTCTGAAAAGGAGAATGGTTTATAGAGGGAGTTAGAAACTCATAATCAATAGTTAGATGCGAGAAAGGAAATTAACGTTGGCTAAAATATCTTCTTCCATTTGCTTTGAAACGTGGTCTCATTCAATTCTCATTACAAATCTATTTTAAACTTTGCTTCTGTAAGTGGGGAAATAGAGGTTCAAGAAGCTGGGTAACATTCCCAAGTCCCACCAAATACTAAGAGCTGAGCCAAGATTCAAGGCCAAACTCTGGCTCTTGTCTCACCAAGAGTGCTGCTTCTCTAGCAGGACAGGGGATCTCCGGTACATCTGGTGCCTCTGAGCCAGCACATGCTTGTGTCCTCCCTCTGCTGGGCTCCCCCGGGGAGAAGAGGGTATAGAACTCTTAGGGATTTGGCAAAAGCTGGGTCCTTGGTCTAGGCTAATAATTCCTGGATTTTATATATGGACAGGAGAAGAAAGAAATACTTTTGAACAGTGGTCCTCTCTGTCGCCCACCTTTATGCATTATCACTATCATTGTATCTCCATAACTAGAGAACTGAACAGGCAGGACAGGCTTGAAAAATCCAAATGTGATTTTCCAGGGCAGGGGATTGAGCAAGGATGTATGAAGGTATCAGCATAACAATTTTGTAATCAGTTTTGCTTCAATAAATAAAAAAAAACCAAAAACAAACCCAAACAAAAAACCCCGAAGCCCAAAAGACAGTACGTTTTTTGTGAAAACTAATTACGACACTTTAGATTTTAAAATAAGTAAATATACTTTGGGGGGGGGGAAGCAAATACAATACACTGGAAGATAAAACAATTTTGATTTTCACAAAATTAACATTTAGGTATGAATCTTAAATCCTTCGTTGTTAAGGAAATTTTTTCATTTGAACTACAGAGAAGTGGAGAGGGAACGTCTTCTGTGGTCCTATGCACTGACCTCATTTCCCCTCTTGTCTCCTCGCCTTGAAGATAATTGAGTAACATCTGAAGATAGTGTCCTTAACAGGAGGACAGTTCAACCCGCCTGAGAGGGACCTGCATGTACTGAGAAAGCTCCTGGTGGCCCAGCCCCTGGTAAAAACTGCATTTCCCACTAGATGGAGGGTAAATGTTTAGAATTACTGAGGAGTTAATCTCCTTTGCAACAAACATTAAGCAGAGTAGCCCATTTTTAATTAGACTTAAATGTGCGAATCACTAATGGTTTAATGACAAACATAATTTAATAACCAGGCCCTTCAGTGAAGGCAAATAAAGACTGTGGGAATTATGCATCTCAGAAGCTTTTCTGTATAATCTTGTAGACAAAGGCACAAACAGCTAATTCAATTAATGGATGTCTCTTTAAGGGCAAGACAGGTTGTTAGTGCCTCAAGGGCCTTGGAGACCCACCAGGACAGAGACTCTTAGGTTGGCTGCACTGCCTGCTCCCTCACCCTCCAGGGTCCAGTCCTTAGGCGTATTTTACCTTTCACGTGGATGCTTGCAGAAGGTGTCAACTGATTTGGCAATCAGGGTGGGTTCTGCTAAAATCTTGGAACCCTCCAGGTGTATTTAAATCCTATTAGTGGCTTCTTCAGGAGAAAGGGCCGTTGAGAGCTAGAGATGAAGCTATAATGGTGGAATGACAGATGTGGAGTTCATACTTTCTGGCAGGAGAGCCTGCCTGGGGAGTCTCATGTCTCTCCAATGAAAGCAGGAGCCTCCTGCCTAACCCGAAGCTGACCACCCTGGCTGTTCTGAAAACAGTAGCTGTGGCCACGACAGCAATGACAGTTTCACACCTGCTCCATGTGAAAAGGACTCTGATCATTTCAGTCACCTTCACACAACACGGAATCATCAGTGTGTGCAAATCGCAAAGGGAAAAAGTACTTGATACAATTGACTCCATTCCTTGTGGTTTAAGACACTCTAGAACCATCACTCACAGGGCTGGGGCAAGCTCAGTGTCCTAGGATTTACAGCTGTCAGCTAGGACGATGGTGTCTTCCCTAGCTGGAAAAATGTCTCAAGACTTTTACACTTTTTACAAAATATTGTGTTAAAATTGTGTAAAAAAAATTGTGTAGGCAAGTATTGTCATCGAGAGGCTATTTACATTTAAGATAGCAGGTTCAGGACTTCCCTGGTGGCCCAGTAGTCAAGATTCCGTGCTTCCAACGCAGGGGGCGTGGGTTCGATCCCTGGTCGGTGAACTAAGGTCCTACATAACGTGCCACACGGCCAAAAAATTAAAAAAAAAAAAAAAAGATAGCAGGTTCATTTAGTAATAATAATAGGTAACATTTACAGAGGAGTTATCTGGTGTTAATTTTTTCCCTCCAACAGCCCTGTGTGTGAGGTATTATCTCATTTTACAGACAAGGAAACCAAGACACAGGGAGTTTAGTAACTTACCACACAGCTGGTAAGTAGTAGGGTTGGTTCCAAAGCCCACACTCTTATCCATACACAATGCTAAAAATTCACATATGTAACCTATATGTGCTTCTTATCTTTAGTTGCATAATTGATTTTGCCGCGTGGACAAAGGCCATAAACAAGGGCAATGTGGACAGCAGGGAGGTACTAAAGCATAGCAGTCCGAAGCATGGCCTCCCAGTTAGATAGAAATGAACTAATACCTCATGTCCAACACATACATCTGTGGGAGGCTGGACAAATTACCGATGTCTTGGGACCTCAGTTTGCTCATGTACAAAATGGGAATGATAAAGGTACATAACTTATAGGATTGTAATGGTTAAGTGTGATGACTATAACAATACCTAACATTTATTGTATGCTTATTTTTGTGTCAACTATAAGATGCATGGAAGTGACTGGTTTCTCCCTTGACACAAGATAAGCATTTACATAAGTTATTACTATTGATATTATTATTATTTTCTCACTCCGTGTCAAACCCATTTTGACAAACTTCAAGAAATCATTAACTTCTTTTGGTTTAATGAAATTCTGACCCACTGAATACAGTTCTTAATAACTGGGTCAGGGACAGAGCTCAGAAATCTTCTTTGTAATCTGCAATTTCACCTATAATTTATTTTCCATTTTAATCTAATGCATAATTGAACACACTTTTTAGAATATCACATTCTATATTGCTTCTATTATTCTTGGAAAGACTTTATCTTTGTCATAGGGCATGACTAAATCTAGCTAAATCTCCAACTTCCCAAGGACCTGATAAACAGGCTTATTTTTCTTCACAGATTAGTAAGGAGGTGGGAATTAAGTCTGAATCCTAATTCTTATCTACAGTGTAGGACAAAATAATCTACAGTTAAAGTAACTTGAAATCATAGTCATAGTTCCCTCTTGGGCAAAGTGGTGGGGTTACACTGCAGCCCTCAAGGCTACCTGTGAGCTGCAAAGGGGTGAATGCCAAACAGCCTTCATTTTCTAATCCATTTCACAATCCATGCTTGGCAAGAAGCACTTTCTACCTTTCCAACTGTCAGATTCTTAGGCTGGGCAAATTGGGTACAGCTTTTCGATTATGCATTCCATTCCTTCCCAGCTTACAAAGTGATTTCACATCACCAGCACGAGTTATCAAGGGGAGAGCCGTCTTAAGACACAAGTCCAAATTACAGAGGCAGCCCCGAGGTGTACACAGAAGCACTGCAGAATCACAGATATAATGAAACAGGGTGAGCCTGCTATTACCTGTGCCCTAGATACAAAAGAGGCTCGTCTGATAGCCTGGGAAAGCTGGTGCCAGCACCCCATTTTATGAGGGGGCTGCTGTTTCCACTTTTCCACATCAGGGAGTCCTATGTCTTAGTAATTGTCACAGGAGCTAGAATTGGACCCCTTAAAAAAAGTGGCCACGTTTGGGTCACTATCATCAAGCAGTCAGGCAGAGTCTCTTGATTAGGGTCACCTTGACGTAGACTAGTTGGGTAAAGTTTGCTTTCTTCTTTCTAGTTAGTGTTTCTTCTAAACCCTCTTCTTGTCCCTCCCCCACTGGCCTTCCCACTTTCTTCTAGTAAAACCAGCTTTTGCCCCCTTTAATCAAGAATCAGTAAAGTGCTAGTATCTTCTTAAGGCTTTTATTCTTGTTCTCCCAACTCTTTCCATTGCCAGAGACCAAATCCTTGAGGAAAGGGATTAGGAGACAGTGTGATGGAGGAGCCACTGAATCCGAAGATTAGAAGTTAGAGGGCTGGATTCTAGATCTGCTATGTAGCAGGTGTGTCACCCACCCGTCCACTCTGGACCTCAGTTTATCTGTTGGATGGCTAAATTGGAGAATCTGGATTTTTATAACTCATAGGCTCATGGATCATTAATGATACTCATTTTGGAGAAGAGGAGAGCAGAACGTTGAAAAATTTTTTTCCAACTCAATGTTCTGTAATTCTAACAGTGAGTGTTAGAATCTAAACTCCTGGAGGAACATTTGGAGGCTGTCATCACACCATCCCTAAATATATATCTCATCAAGGGCACGGAGATGGAGAGAGAAACGGGCATGAGTTCAATGCCTTTGTTAGTGAGTGCTTGGTACCTGCAGGATTCTCACCATTGCTCTTCTTTTATTTAAGATTTTAAAATTTTTTTAAATTTATTTTTGGCTGTGTTGGGTCTTTGTTGCTTTGTGCAGGCTTTTTCTAATTGTGGCGAGCGGGGGCTACTACTCGTTGTGGTGTGCAGGCTTCTCCTTGCAGTGGCTTCTTCTGTTGGGGAGCACAGGCTCTAGGCACATGGGCTCAGTAGCTGTGGTGCATGGCTTAGTTGCTCCGCGGCATGTGGGATATTCCTGGACCAGGGCTCGAACCCGTGTCCCTTGCATTGGCAGGCGGATTCTTAACCACTGCGCCATCAGGGAAGTCCTTCACCATTGCTCTTTGAAGGAGATGTTGTCATCACCAAAGTGCAGGTGAGGAAATTCACATTTAGAGAGGACTTGCCCAAGCCACACTGCTAGTAAATGGGAGAGTCTGTCAACTTCCCCATTCTCTGTCTGCAGTAAGACTGGCCGTGGAGCATAATGTCTGACTGAAAGATAATTCTGAGCGAATTCCCAGGATTCCAGAAGTAGGAAGTCCCAGCTGCTCTGTTTGCTATTCTCCAACAGTTTTTAGAATTCAAAGAGTGAGGATTTCTCTAGACCCTGGAGTCCAGCACAAAGGTGCAGTTGTACCAGAGACTGCCAAGGAGCACGCCTTACCTGGGCCACTTTACCCATAGGTGGGGGTGGAAGACCAGCTGATGAGAACTTCACCTACTTCCAGGTGTTGAAAGAGGATGGAAAGGCCTTCTATTGTGCCCATCCCTTCCCTGCTAGGGAGGTCAATTTGTCCCAGTTTGCCTGGGATGTTGTCAGTTTTAAAACTGGAACTCCCAGGTTCAGCAAACACCACTGTCCCAGGCAAACTGGGATGGCTGGTCACACTACCGTTTCCTGAGCTCTGAATTTCTGTATCTGGGCAGATGAGCCTTCCATTCCATCTACAATATAAATAAAATCACATCTCTGCCTGTTGAGATGTTACCTCATCGAATTTGGAGGTTGTGTTTAAGATTGTTGGCTGCAAAATAGAGATGCCTGTGGAGTATCCAAAATTCATTTTGGGGCTTTGGGGCAGGAGGACGCTCAAATGAGCTCCAACCTGGATATAGCGAGAAGCCTTGTGATTATTGGTTGGAAAAGCAATGCCACAGATACACCCTCACGAACAAAAGCAATAAACAATGGGCTCAGACAAGCTCCTGACTGACGCTCCAAACTGCAGTAGATTTGCAATCAAACTACTTCCCACCTGGGTAACTCTGCTGGGTGAGAATCGTAGAGAGTTGCTTATTTAACTAGCAACTACAGTTAATGCTTCTCCTCAGCCAACATGGGAAAATCAGGTAGTTAATTGTAAAATGCAAAAGTTAAAAACTTAACTTTTAACTTAAAAAGCTAAAAACTTGCAAAAAGGTAAAAAACTTAAATGTACACACACACAGAAAGATATGCCACACCCTTGTTCTAATAGAAAGAAGGAACAGAGATTCCCAGAATTCACGTGACAGAAATGGAGACCTTCTAGGGAAAGGAAAAGAGAATTGCCATTTGTTGAAAACCATGCCAGGCATTTAACAGATACCATTTGATTCTTTTAGTAACCCTCATTTTACATTGCTGTTCCACTACCCAGCCCCAACCCCATCCATTGTACAGATGAGGAAACTGTGGCTCAAGCCCAGGGAGAAACTGAAGGCTTGCCTAAGTTCACATGGCTGTCTGACTCCATGTTTTATCACCTATGCTGATTGAAGGCTAGGACACAGAGAACTGGCTTCATTAGTTTGTCCGAGGCAGACCCTGTTACATGGGAATTACCTTCTAATTTTTGTGACTAGGGAAGCTCACAGACGGACAGTTCTTTAGCACAGCTTCATCCTCCAGGAGACAACTTGGGCCCAGATGTGGTTACCAAAGACCAAATGTCTCCAGACAGCACCCTGTACTGCTGGAAGGTCCAGAAACCAGAGGGCCTAGAGACAGCCAAGCAAAGCTTCCCAGGAGACCCATAGCAGGGGGACCCAAATGTGACTGAGTATCAGAAAAGGGAGGGAGGGATGCAGCCACAGCACCCTAGTCTCACCCTCTGGTGATTCTGATGCTGTGGGTCTGAGGCAGAACAGAAAGTAAACTTTTAACAAGTCGATTTAACCACTACCCAATTTGGGAACCACTGATTTACAAGATAAGACACAAAACCTGGAAAATGAGGCCTGCATCCTATTTCTTTCTGAGCTACAGACACAGTTTTGAAGGACAATTTTAAGTCTTAAGAGTCTTTTGTGATGGTGAGAAGGGATGAATTGCCTCATGGGTGGCCAAAACGTGGCCCAGCAGTCATTTATCAACTCCGTGCCTTGATTTCCCCAAATGCACCTTGAAGTGGTATCTGAAAGTGCTTTTCTGAACTCTTGTAAAGATAAGTTAAATGCATAATAGAATACATGAGCTCTTAGGAGGAGAGGAATTCCACCTGTTATTATTGAAACAGCATTTACTGTAGTAGCTCAATAAAGTGCCACTTTTTGTTCTTCATCAGTTTGGAAAGAAGATACAGTTCTTGAGTCATGAAGCCCATAAAAATCTCTTTCATGGGAAACTACTTAGAGCCACGTGCATGGTTCTCTATCCTCAATGGAGAAAGCAGCCAGCAAGAGCCCCCGCCCACCTCACAGACATGTGATGTAGCCTCACGTGTCTTTCCCTCATGGTTACAGTGACCAATTATTCATCAATACTCCTGAGTTCTAATTCTGATTCAGTAGCTGATATAGGAAACCTTCACAGAATCCCTGGTGTGCAAATGGACGTTGTCTCAAAAGTTCATTTGGAACTTGGAAAACTATCAATACGATGTATTTAAACTACGGTTGGTTCCCCTCCCCTCCCCGACATCCATAAAATACCATTTAACCTAAGTGACACCTAAAGTCTTGAATGAGGAAGGGAATAGAACCTAGTGATGCAGTTTAGCAATGTGTCTATGGGGAAATACATCCAGCACAGTAAAATTACCTACCAGCCGCAGTGAGCTCTGGGGTCTGGGACACCTACCTTCCTCTAGGAAAAAGAATAGTCTGGAACAGCTGGCCAGGGAAGAAGGACACTCAGCTCTACATGGAATTTGGTGGCTCCTATGACCTGGCTGGGTAAGGTTGGGGCTGTGTATTAAAGGGGCAGGGATAGGATTGTTGGCTCTTCAGTTTGGGGATGGAGACGTTCAGATTAGATGAAATGATACTCCAGGAGACAGGAATGGGAGGGTGGAGTGAGTTGAATGGTGGTCCCTACAAAGATATGTCCATTGGAACCTGTGGTTGTGACCTTATTTAGAAAAAGAGTCTTTGCAGAAGTAATTATGTTAAGGATCTTGAGATGGGATCACCCTGGAATAGAGTGGGCTCTAAATCCAGTGGTAGGTGTCATTAGAAAAGAAGAGAAGGGGGAAGACTCAAGAGGAAACCACATGATAATGGAAGCAGGAGCCAAGGACACCGGGAGTTCCCAAAGCTGGAGGAAGCAAGGAAGGATCCCCTCCCAGAGCTTTTGGAGGGAGCGTGGTGCTGTCAACACCTTGATTTGGGACTTCTAGCCTCCAGAGTTGTGAGAATAAATTTCTGTTGTTTTAAGCCACCCAGCATGTAGTAATTTATTACAGAGCCCTAGGAAACCAACACAGGACAGGACACAGGACAGAGGGTAAGGAGCTGCCAGGAGTCAGCTCTGCCAACCCAGTGCCCAGAGACCTCCTTTCTTTCCTCAGCTGGTTCCACCCTTCTCCTCATCACCCACTGAATTACCTACAAGCCTCCAATCTGGTTGACCCTAGATGGCTAAAGTACAGATTTTTTTTTTTCCGTAAGAGCAAATTTAGGAAAAACAAATGTTTGCAGACCATATACTTTTTCTCCAAAAAATTATTGTTTTTTTTTTTTTCAATCAGAGAACTGTGCGTAGGCATTCTTGTATTATTTCTTACCAAGATCACAGTGGTTTCTGTATCAACCAATTCAAAGGACTTATTTTCAGGCCTTACCTTTCTTGACGTCTCCAATTGTTCTGGAACCATTGACCATATTCTTCTTGAAATGCTCTTTACTAGGTTTCTGGGAGCCTTCTTGCCCCTCAGTATTTTCTTCTACCTCTCTGACCACACTCTGTCCTTCGTACCATGTTCTACTCTATCCAGCCCCATTTTCTCCTTTAATTCTATACTTTTGTTACTTATACCCACAGCTTTAATTGACTTCATGCAGTTGATTCCCACATTTCCACTTCCAATCTTGACCTCTCTTCTGACCTGCTTGCCCAACTTCCTCCTATATATTTCCTCTTGGATTTCTCAAGGGCATCTGAACACAGCATGCCTCAACCCCAACTCATCATCTTTCCTCTCCAACCTGGTCTTCTTTCCAGTATTTCCAATTTTGGTGAATGGTTCCACCTGTTACACAAGCTAGAAATGTAGGTGCCATCCTTGATCCCTCCCCGCTACACTCCCATTTCCAATGTCGCCAGGTTCAATGATTTTTTTCTTCTAAATATCTCTCAGATCTGGTCGTTGTCTCCACTCTGGTTTAAGCTCCCATCATCTCTTGCCTTGACTATTGCAATGGTTTCTTAACTGGTCTTCCCCATCACCCTTGCCCCTGTATTCCATTCTCTATTCTAGAGTCAGAGTGACTGTCTTAAAAGGCAAGCCTGTGAATGCCATCTTCCCTCCTTCCCTCCACTGCTTGAAAGATAGAGAACAAATAAGCAAGCAAGCAAAGAAACAAAAAACAACTCCCGAACCCTGGCTACAGATGCTGCATGGACCTGTGGACTTTCTTGGCCCAGAAACTCCCTATCTCCCTACAATCTCAGTCCCAGTCACTAGTGACTACTTTTAATTTCACCTACCTGCCATGGTCCTTTCTACCACAGGGCCTTTGAACATACTTTCCCTACCTTCTTTGCCTAGTTGACTTCTAATTATTCTTTAGATCTCAGGTCAAGACTTCCCTGGCCTTACCCCTATGCTCATAGCAGCACTATTCACAATAGCCAAGACATGGAAACAACCCAAATGTCCATCAATAGGTGAATGGATAAAGGAGATGTGGTACACATATACAGTGGGATCCTACTACTCAGCCATAAAAAAGAATGAAATAATGCCATTTGCAGCAACATGGGTGCAACTAGAGATTATCATACTAAGTGAAGTCAGAAAGAGAAAGACAAATACCGGATGATATCACTTATATGTGGAATCTAAAATATGCCACAAATGAACCTATCTATGAAACAGAAATAGACTCACAGACATAGAGAACAGACTTGTGGTTGCCAAAGGGGAGGGGGCATGGGGGACGGATGGACTGGGAGTTTGGGGTTAGTGGATGCAACCTATTACACACAGAATGGATAAATAACAAGGTCCTACTGTATAGCACCGGGAACTATATTCAATACCCTTGGATAAACCATAATGGAAGAGAATATAAAAAGAATGTATATACGTGTATAACTGAGTCACTTTGCTGTACAGCAGAAATTAACACAACATCGTGAATCAGCTACACTACAATTAAAAAAAAAAACAAAGACTTCCCTGGCCTTTTTGACAAACCAGATCTCCTAATCTGTCCTGCATTGTATACTCCTCTCCTTAGCACTGGTCACACGTGAGCCTTCGTCTTAGTTTAGAGGGTAGTGGGGTACTTTACGTTAAAGAGGACTTATTTCTCCTGTCATCAGTGTCATTTTGCCAAAAACCATAGGTGGTTCCTATAATTAGTTGACTTTGAGAGGTCTCACTGATGCTGAGTTGGAAATAGGGATTGAACCCCATCCCTTTCTACTGTTTCCTTAGCTGATATTCTTGGAAAACAACTGGTGATTCAGAAAAGCTCTTTTGAGTTCTTGAGCTCAAAAGTCTGGTGGCAATAATATTTGGAAGTAGGATACCAAATGGCTGAAGACGTTTTTCCTGGGTCAAAAGTATCTCTTTTTCCCTGTTCCACAAATGAGAGAGTCATTTAGGTTAGCAGGATACTCTTTGGAAGAGAAAAATTCTCCTTAAGCGAATTCAGATTCATTGGTACTTCCATGAGAATTACTGTGATCAGGAAAACAACTTCTAGCTGATACCCTGGAAGTTGGAAGATTTGAAATTTGATGGAAGGTTTTTCTTCTAATTTTATGTTTCTGAAAATCGATGTGAGCATATGATTTGGTAATGTCTTTTTCCCCTGAAAAAAAGCTGTTTTTAAATTGACAATGCAATTTTGATTTGATGGAATCTTAGCACCCCGTCAAACTTAGGATGAAGGGCTAGCAGGCCTGGGGGTGTTATGTCAGGCCTGCCGAGGAGGCTCAAGGCTGTCATGAGGGCACTGATCTCCTGGGGCTGGGCAACAGGGCAGTGCGGAGTGAGTGAAGTCAGGTCCTGGAGGGATGCTTTCTGTTATTACGCAAATAATTCACACTTTCCCCGGGTTTTGCAACAAACCGGTTCAGCTGTGAGTATCTTTTCTAATCCTTTACAACTTTACATTTCGATCTCTAGCCATTCCCTGCATTTCCTTTCTCCTGCTCCAAACCTGTCCATTTAAATTTTTCTGGTATTGGGTGTGGCAAAGGGCTTTATGAGGGATGCAATAATTTTCCTCTTATCTTCAAAAACCAAATATCTGGGAATTCCCATAATTCACCTGCCAAACCACATCTCCCAAGCTTCCTCTCACACTTAGTACAAAAATACTTTGGCAGAGTTTAGTTTATGGAAAATATGGGCATAAGAGGAGAAGGTTTGCCATCACAGAAAAGGTTCATGCTCATCCGGTTGTCATTTTTACAATACAAAGCATTCATGCAAGATTCCAAAGATGCTAGTTTTCAGACATTTGGGAAGAAGCAGCTGGTGAGTTGCAGCAGCAAAGCTGTGCGGAGCCCGGAGTTCCCTCCTCCCCTAGAAGGTTCGGCCCATCATTCACCGGCACGGAGAGAAGAGCAGTCAGTGTCTGTCACACGACAGCGGACTCTGACGGACTCAGGACCAAGGCTGTTTGCTTGCTGGGCTTGCTAGTTCGTCTCCATTTGCCCTGCCCCCAAATCACTTCTCTGCCGTACTCTGCGCTTGGGAAGGCTGGTCCTTAACAATCATCACCTGGGCTGCCCTGCCCTCCACTTCCTGTTGTGAGCAGCCAATGGGAATCGCACAGGAGCCTGGCAGCGGCAGAGAAGTCAGGGTGTTTCTTCTCTGCCCATCCCTGCGCTGGCAGCGCATTGGTGACCGTCCTCTCTGGGACTGCAGCCCTGCCTTCATTGCTCTCTGCTCAGGCCCATGGGTGGTGTGGCTTCTGCTGTTTCTGGTCTCTGGGGGTTGGTATATTTAGCCATGCCCACACCTGCTTTAAAGTCTCTGCAGTTAAACTACCTGCTCCCTAAAAATAAAATGACAGTTTCACTCCACGAAACGAACAACTCTTCTACCAACAGCAATCGTAATATCCACAATACTCCTACCTCTCACACCAACACTCCCCGTCTTACTACAGGAGTTTAGGTGAGATCAGACCAAGAACCTTCAAAGCCCTAAGCAAGTATAATTTACTTAACTCCTGCCCAGTAAGGATTGCAAGAGTATACCTTACATAAATTGAATGCAAATCAAACTTTAATTAAGCTAAATCCTCACTAAATGGAATTCTATCTCTCGGCATGATCTCAACCGATTCCGTGGGCTATGCTTGTGTCCAAGAGGATTTGATTCAGTGCAGTTGGGTTCATAACATTCCCCCAGAGCTCTGTTCTCGCCACTTACCGTCCCTTTTGAGACCACTCTGGTGGTCTCCGGCGGACAGTGGTGGCCCAGGGGCGGACAGTGGAGGCTTTCCTCGGACGCTCGTCCCCTCCCAGCGCACGCACGTCCTCTGCAGTCGCTTCCCCTCTACCTCCGCCCTCTCCTCTCTCCTCCCGTCCGCAGCTCACCTCAGCCCAGTCCCCTTTCCTGCGGGCTTTCCTCTCCCGCTGAGCTCTCACCTTGACCAGAAGGATTTTATCATCCCACCTTCTCTTTTTTTTCTGGTTTCTGTCTCTCACAGCCTCATCACCCCCGCCCTCACCCACATACCCGCTGCAGCTCTCTGCCCCCCACCCCATTCTCTCGATCCTCTCCTTTCCCAAGACCTCATCAGTAGCTCAGCCTCCCTTGCCTTGTGAGAGGCCGGATTCTATGACTTGTCTCTGACCCTCGACACTGTCCGCTTGAGTCCGCACCGTGTTGCCTCGGAAGCACAGTCTCCACTCATTGGACTCAGTAGCCATGGTCCCACTGCCCTTGGATTCGGGTCCAGCCCCCTCGGTCGGCGCCCTAGCTCCCACTTCCTCATCTTGTCTCTTGTTTATTTTCCTCACAGGTGTCCTCCACTTAAGACAATTCAGGCCACCTGATGGTCAACAAATCTCCCGTCTTCCTGCCTTTGCGTACACTCTTCCCTCCCTGTGGAATGTTCTCTCTTTCAGCTCAGCAAGATGGAAGCCTACCTGATTTGGGCTCAACTTAAAAGCCACTTCCTCCGTGAAGTTTTCCCCAATCTCACCGGCCACAAGCAATTCCTCCTCCTCGGTACTCCCCGCCTATGATACCACACTAGCCTCTGCGAACACGTTCGCTCACGTTCACGCTGCCAGTTGAGTTGGCCGGTCCCCTTGTGCTCTCTCCTCTACTAGATGGTAAATAGGAAACTAATGGGTGCTGGAGAAAATGACTTCACTTAGAACGAGGAGATGGGACTCTTAAGCCAACCTACTTATGAACTTGGAAATCACTTACTCTTTCTGGATTTATGTTTCCTCATCTAGAAAATAAAGTGGTTACACCTGGTGTCCTTGACCTTCTCTGCCAGGACTAAGGCTCTATGAACTTATTGTCAGACCTCTAAAGTATAGCGTATGAGATGCATTTATTTTCTCTCCTTGCTTCTGCCTCTTCTGTGAAGTGGTGAGAATTGGACAACTGGGCGTCTTCTCAGTGGCCGGTGGACCATCCAGTGATGGGGCGGGAAGTATAATGGTGGCTAACAGCATGGGCTTGGTTGACACCAGGTAAGAGTTTAAAGCCAGCTCTATGCTTTGTAGCTTTGCAAACTCAGGCAACAATTTAACCTTTCTACACTTTAGTTTTCTCACTTACAAAATGGAGATCATAATAACATCTACCCCAGGGGGTTGCTGACAGGTTAAGTCAGATAAATTAATTCATTCCTCAGTCTGCTCCTTAACAAACACCCATTAAATGGAAGTATGAGCAGTGGACCTGCCTCTTCTTAAGCCACCATGGAAACTATTTAACCAGGAGAGGAGAGAGACCCTAGACCCCCGATGCACTTTAGGCTCACTGGGGAACTTTGAAAACATACCATCGCCTAGGGCCCAGGTCCAATTGGACTGAATCAGAATCTCTAGGGGTGGGACTCTGGCATCAGTATTGTTTAAGAAGCTCTCCAGGTTACGCTAACTTACAGCCAAGGCTGTGAACCATTCCTCTAATGAGTATTTAATTGACCCCAGGAGAGGAAAATCCACGTGTTGAATAACTTAATTCTTAAGTCATGCTTCAGAGGAGTTTAAATTCTGTGGACAAAGAACTTTCCCAATTCAGGGTCAGTGACTAAACTCACGTGTATCTCCTCAGCTCTTCCTGGTAGGCCTAGATACAAAGCTGCCTGCCTGAGCGAGGAATGGCCCTCATGAAATGACTGGTGACTCATCCTTCCCAGTGTGTGAAATTATTCTGGAGGCGTTCAAATCCCTCAATGCTCTAACTGATGATATGGATTTAAAATTCAGAATCTCTAGTCAACTACTTTTTTCAGTTCCCTGCTCCAAACTATAACTTAATAGGATGTCACCATGGAAACAGGTATTTCTATTTAAGGACCAAGCCTCCCCCTGGAAATTTGTCTCGTCTATCTTTTGATTATGCTCAATGAGAGGTGGTGAACAATTGAGATTTGTATCCATGGAAAATGTGTAAAAGATCTGGATTTAGATTCCTAAGGGTGGTACAGCCCTTTCTCTGAATCTGTTAAGGTTTCATTTGTGATAATAAGATACTTATCCCGTTGTGGAAAGAAGAGGAAAAAAAAAAACAAAAAACCTCTGCATTTCCAGAATATTGTTCAATGTTGGGTAGATATGGTTCCAAATATGAGAAAGTAAAATTACCATTATAATCTGCCTCACTTTCATTTTCTTGGGCTCCGAAGGATAGAACCAAAAAAACAGTCCAAGCCTATTTCAGTCTGGTTAGAGGGTGTCAGAAACCCTGGGTCTGGGGTCTGCACCCCAAGTTTCCATCCCACTGAAGAGCAGTGGTCCCCACAGCCTGGTTAGGTATTTGCTGGGCCCTTTTGGGCCCTTCTTGATCCTAACAGTCTCTGAAACATCCAATCATCAGACACTTTGACCTTCACGGATAATGGGGAAAATGAAAAGAAGCAAGGAGGGAATCAGGTGGGAAGGGGACTGCGGGAGAAGACGGAGAAGGGCAGGGACAGGTTGCTTGTGCCAAAGACGCATGTAGCCCTGCAGGGAGGAGCTGGTCTCAGAAAAGCGTGGCGGCGTTGTCATGTGTCAATGTGGCTAGTCTGCACTGTGCATCCCAGATGTCCCCCTCCCTGCATGTTTCCAGTTAGGGTGGCCCACGGCGCCATTTTACGCAAGACTGGAGACATCACACTGCCTTTGTGCTTAGCAGCCCACACACATTATCACTTATCTGCTGGCACGTATTGTTGGTGTAGGACAGTGGCTGGCCTGCAGCTACCTCACCTTCTCTGGGACCCTCCTTCAGCTTTTCAAACCCCTGGGCCAGGCGGCGGTTTAGCTCCGTGACAAAGGGGTCTAGCTTCTGCATCTTGCGGGATAAAAGCTCATCATCAGGTTGGAGGCATAAGAGGATGACGTGAGTTTCCATCCTTCCTGTGTGTTCTGGCTTGTCCTCAATGTCTCCCAACTTTGTAAGGAAGCGTTTACAAATTGCTTCTGTATGTGGCTCACGGCGCAGTTTATAGTAACTCATCATTTCCAGCATGCAGAGTATCTGCTGGTTGCTCCTGCAGCCTGGTCAGGCTTCTAGGTCACTGTCCTATCTGCTGAACCCCCAGGGGTCAGTGCGTGATTCTACTGTGGGTGGACTCTCTCCCCAGCCAAGTGAAAGAGACTGATGTTGGGATCAGTCAGAACAGTTCTACTAGCAACAGCAAGACACCTGGTTTTCCTTATTTGAAATTGTGCCATTTCTTCTCTTCTTCGGTGCTATAAATGAAAACTTTTTCCAGAACATTCTTTTTGCCTGTTATAGACTCCCTTTGCACAACCTATAAGCTATTCATATTATTATACAAAATACTACTTCCACTTGATAACGTGTCAAGCTCCCAGAAGCCCAGTCACATTTTAGTAACGTGCAACAAGGAACCAGTCCATGTTTATGGGGCTCCAGTTATAAAGGCGGCTGAGCAGTAAGAATCGCAAGAGATTCAAAGATGCCAAGGACAAGCTCCCAGCCCTCAAAAATCTCACCGTCTGGATAAGCTCAAGGACCAAGGCACTGAACTAGGAATGCACACCTTTGAGTCAGGTCAAGGCATAATTTGCGTTCTGATCCAGCCCCCCTGCCAGAGGAACAGAAGTCCCCAATTGCAGCCAGCCACGAGCATTTAAACAGCTTAGCTTGGTCTACAGGAGACTCGAGCCAGCTCGGCACATCCATAGCTTTTACTTGCCCAGTGTTTACATCTTCCAAGTGTTTTTGATAAATTCCAAAACAATTTGGAGATGTCACAGAAATGGAAGTCACAAGTTTTTGTTGCTGTGGCACTATTTTTAAACAACTCGTGTTGGATTCTCTTCCTGTCTGGGCTCTAGGTGGCCTCTTAGTTTTGCCCGGGCCCGCTAGTGCCTGCGGTTGTACAAATATTGGGAAGGAATTGAAAAGACGTACAGATGCAATGAGGGGGACCTGCCTAGTGGGTTGACTGCTGATACAGTTCTGTGTCTGGTTCAGCTTTGAACATTTAGGGTAAAAACAGGGCTGACTTACCGTGCGCAGCCTGTTGCCTCAGAGGCTTACTGCTAGCCAGAGTAGTAAGGCGAGGAAGCGGTCACCTCTCCCAGTCTTCTGAGACTTTCTTCAGTGGGGAAAGAACTTCTCTTGAAGGTGGCTAAGAGGGCACCAGCTGGGTGGGATCAGCGTCAGGGATTCCTGGGAGGGCACGGTGGTGTAGGCTCCACGCAGCTGTGACAGCCAAAATCAACATCCCCCAAGCGTGCATCGTCTTCTTTAGCCAAGTCTTGGAAGGTCCTGCAGGTGGTAGTGATTGCTAGAGTTATTAGGGACCTTGGAGGAAAAGGCTGCTGGGAGCTACCTAGTCTCCTTTTTTTTGCCCGTGGGAGTGAGTTCTAGCCGAGGGGATTCTTCTTTGCACCAGGTCAGCCATGTTGGCACTCAGAGCGGCAGTGGAGTCAGGGTGCTGGGATTGAGGTGCCTGCCGAACCGGCATAGCACCTCGGTCCTGAGGCACAGGTGCGCTTGCTGCAGCAGTGGCACCTGTGTCTGAGGTGCTGGGCTGTGCGGATCTCCTGTGGAACAGAGGTCTGGGTTTCTGGGGCTTGCTGCAGTGACACAGGCCCCAGGATGACAAGACGCAGCTGTGGCTCAATGTACTTCTTTTAATTACAGGCCTGGGACTGGGCGAAAGAAGGTAGAGCTAGAGAAGGGGTCTGGGCACTCTAGACTTAGAGGCTAAGAAGGGGAGTAGCCTCCAGTGAAGGAGAAGGCATGGCCAGAGAGGTAGGAGGACAACCAGAGAGCTCAGTGAGAAAACTCTCAAGAAAAAAGAAGTGATCAATTGTCAAACACTGCTAAGAAGTACAACACTGCTCTTGGATCTGCAAGATGGACGTTGCTGTATAATAAAATTTGGCTTGCCTTTCTCCTGGGTTCCTTGGAATTATCCAAGTGGTAGGCATGTCTTTTTTATTCATGGTGTGCCTTGATAATTTATGCTAAAGAGGTGACTCGGGGTGGGCTCCTAGATAGCTTATGCTAATGAGATGATTCACGATGGGGGTCACCCATGCCAGAAAGATCAACCCTGTGTTTGGAGGGTTGGAGCTTTGAGCCCTGTGATAGCAGCCTAATTTTCTGACCTTGGGGAGTGGAGAAGGGCTGGAGGTTGCATTTAATCACGAGGCCAGTGATTCAATCAGTCATGTCTATTACTGAAGCTGGCTGGAACTTTCTGGTTGGTGGCCACATTGATGTACCGTGAGGGTGACATGCCCTGATTCCATGGAGAGGGGCACACAAACTCTGTGTTTAGGACTCTCCCAGAGCTCGCTCTGTGAGTTCCTTCATTTGGCTTCTTCTGATTTATACCCTTCATAATAAAACTATTGTATAATCGTAAGCACAGTGCTTTCCAGACTTCTGTGAGTCCTTCTAGTGAATTATGAAACCTGAGAGTTGCGGGCACCCCTGAATGCGTAGGGGTCACACTGATGACCACACCATTGGTCATAAGTGTGGGTGGCCTAGGGACCCCTGATCTTGCAGCAGTCTTCTGGAGGCTGAGCCCTTAACTTGTGGTGTCTGCAGTAACTCTGGGTGGTTAGCATCAGAACTGCACTTATGGCAGGGGCCCACCAGTAGCACGGATGAGTGGTGTGCCAGGGGTGGAAACGTGAGAATAGAGGGTTTAGAAGAAAATTTCAAGAAATATGTGGAGACTCAAGAATAGACAACTTCGGGGCGTTTTGTTGGGAAGAGGAACAGAAAAATGGGGTGATAGGATTATACTAAACTTCTCTAAAATATAGATTAGCAGTTTATAAGCGGATAAAATCCTAGACAGGCATCCATATGAGTTGTTTTGGAAGAGCAGGTATGTATTGCGTGGTCATGATTAACAAGTCATACAGAAAGATAGTAACCCACGAGGAAAGGCAGAGAAGTAGTATTGGAAGAGGCACAAGAGTTGGGATATTTGAATGACACAGCTAGTCTGAGAACACAAAGTAGAGGCACAGGGTAGGGGAAAGGAGTGGGAAGAAACTGATCCAAGGTAGGGCGTGAGGGGATGGATAGGAGAGGTCGGGATGGCCGAAGAACTGGGCCACCACCATGGCTCTGAGGGATTCCAAGCAAACAGAAAAGCCCCAGCAAAAGAATTAATTTACCAATGGATCATCTGGACTTCTCAGCTTTAACTGGCTGTGGGGTGGCCAGGGCCATGAGCTTATGTCTTTCTCTTAGTGGTCCCGGCACAGTACTTGGTGCAGATGCTCAATGAATGCTTGTTGAGTGCACGAATCTTTACAATACTACCTACTTTGTCAAATTTGAACCCCCAATTCCCCCCTCTCCCATCATACCCTCAAATTGTCTATGTGGGAATCTAACAATCACGATGAGTTCCACTGGGTGGAGAAAGTGCTAGCAAGCCAAACTGGATGGACACCTGCTGGGGACTTTTGAACAGTAATTCCTGAACGTAGATGACTCCTCAAGTCCTTGCTAACAAAAGAATCTTTGGTTCCATGATCTCCAGAGAGGCCAAGAGAAATAATAATGATGGCAACAATTAGAATGTCAATAACACATACTGCCTTCGTACTGTGTGCTAGGCACTGGGGTAAACCATCAGCATGCATGCTTTCATTTACTAATACCTGTGAGGTAGATACCATGACTAGGTCCATTTTACAGAATAGGAAACTGAGGCGTAGAAAGAATATGTGACTTGCTCAAAGTTGTCCTGCTATTGGTGGTAAAGCCTTAACCCGAAGTGTGCCTTGACTATTGGGTCAGTGGTTCCCACATTTGGCTGCACGTTGGGATCACTTGGGGAGCTTTGAAAACCCCCCAAATCCCCGGGTTACAGCCCAGACTTGATGACATTAGAGTGTCTCAGATGAGAGCCAGGCTTTAGTATTGTTTAGAGATCTGCAGCTGTTTCTGGTGTGCAGCAAAGTTTGGGAATGACTTACTAGGCTATATTGACTCTCAGAAGTAGGTTGAAGTGGCCAAGTGATGGCCTGGGGTGTGTAGGAGAGAGTGTTCACCCCTTCCTGCTGCCTCAGGTACAGAGCAGAGCTTCCCAGGTGGGAGCCATGCTGAGCAGAGAGGATGACAGTCCTGAGGCTGTGGCGGTAGGTCTCCCTTTTAGTTTCAAGTTCTCATCCCTACCCCGCAGACTCAGGGGAGGGCAAGCTGAAATATTACAGAAGACAGGATGAAATTGATATGAGATTTATTATTACTGTTATTTTTATCATCATTCTACAATTTAGATCAGCCAGAACAGTTGTGTTCATTTTTTTTTTTTTTCTTTTTGCGATCTGCAGGCCTCTCACTGTTGTGGCCTCTCCCGTTGTGGAGCACAGCCTCCGGACGCGCAGGCCCAGCGGCCATGGCTCACGGGCCCAGCCGCTCCGCGGCATGTGGGATCTTCCCGGACCGGGGCACGAACACGCGTCCCCTGCATCGGCAGGCGGACTCTCAACCACTGTGCCACCAGGGAAGCCCAGTTGTGTTCATTTTAATAAGCTAATGAGTACTGTAGGAGAGCCTCCCCCAGTGATTCATGGTGATGTATTACATTAAATGTTAATTGCCAAGACCAGAAAGTTAAAAACAAAAAGACACCCACACTTTCCCTGTAATCTGCCCTGCAGGGAAATTTCTCAGCCTTGAGCTGCATATTCCTGCGGAAAATTTAACCTATAAATGCAGCCCTATCATTTACAGACAGTCCAGTAGGATAGACCATAAATGACTCTCCCTTTCCAACAGCGTGCACGGGAAGGAATTTGAAGGATATGGCCTGTCTCAATTTTGTGGTGCAGCAAGACCAGGCCATCTATTACAGCCAGTAAAATGAAGCAGACAACTCGAGGATCGTGGAAGCCATGAGGCACTTGGCGCCGCCTGTGATATTTCGGGGCACCGAGTACAGGACGGCTTTGGAGTGAGGCTGAGAGGTTATATGCTAGATGACTGAGCGCATAAAACTAATGGATTGTTTGCAGAAAGCACATGATAGTCACACTCAGGGGCAAAGCAGGGACTGTAGGGGTGATCCTGTCTGTCACAGAACAGCTTGGTCTCTTCCTGTCCTCACATGTTGTATTTGCCTTCTGTTATAATGGGGGAGTTGTTATATTTTGTGTTTCTAGAACCTTCTCTGGCAGGGTTAAGAATGGAACTGGGGGTAGGCGTGGAGTGTATGAGGTATCTGTGTGGTAAGGGCAGACCTACATTTTAGGGTGAAGGAGGGGGGTGTTACCTATTAGCACCTCTGTTAGTTTCCTATCGCTGTATAAGAAATGACCCACACATTTAGCAGCTTAAAGCAATACCCATTCATTAACTCACGGCTCTGTTGGTCAGAAGTTTGGGCATAGCATGTCTGGGTTCTCTGTTCAGGGTTCCACAAGGCTGAAATCAAGGTATTGGCTGGGCTGTGCTCTCATCAGGAGGCTTGACTAAGGAAGGTTCTGCTTCCAAAGCTCATTCAGGAATTCAGTTCCTTGTAGTTGTAGGACTGTGGTCCTATTTCTTTGCTGGCTCTTAGCCAGTGGCCACCTGCATTCCTTGCCTTGTGGTCTCCTCCATCTCCAAAGTCAGGGATGGAGGATGTCCTTCATGATTCAAGTCTTTCTGGCCAAGAATAGTCCTATCACACTGAAGAGACCTGATTAGGTCAGGCCCACTGAAGGTAATCTCCCTTTCCTAAGGTCGAACGACTGGGCATCTAATTACATCTGCAAAATCCCTTCACAGCAGCACTTGGATTAGTGTCTGATCGAATAACTGGGCAAAGGGGTGTGTACACCAGGCCACATCTGAGAATTCTGCCTACAACAGCATCTTAAGTCAAGTTCTGAAAGCATGCTAGTGGGCATGAGTGGTGTATGGACCCAGTAGTGAGGCCGTTTCTGGGCACATCTGCATTCTTGAGGCTTCCTTCTCCATGACCCTTGGACACTACAATGCTTGGTCTATGGGGATGGTGTTAGAACTGGCAATAAAATCTCACAGTGTATATTTGTTTTTTGCATGGCTTATGGAAATGTTAACATTAACTCACTAAGGAGTCCTGAGGCTGACCTTTCCCAGCAATTTACTGTGGGACAATTAGTGAAGGAGAAGAGCTGTTGCTGTTGGAGGAAGAGAAATACAGGAATAAATTAATAAAAATGGCTTTACTGGGCTTCCCTGATGGTGCAGTGGTTAAGAATCCACCTGCCAATGCAGGGGACACGGATTCGATCCCTGGTCTGGGAAGATCCTACATGCCATGGAGCAGCTAAGCCCGTGCGCAACAACTACTGAGCCTGCGCTCTAAAGCCCGTGAGCCACAACTACTGAGCCTGCGCGCCTAGAGCCCGTGCTCCGCAACAAGAGAAGCCACCGCAGTGAAAAGTCCGTGCGACACAGCGAAGAGTAGCCCCCGCTTGTCACAACTAGAGAAAGCCCGGGCGCAGCAACAAAGACCCAACACAGCCAAAAATAAATTAATTAAAGAAAGAAAGAAAAAACTAAAAAAAACAAATAGCTCTTTTTAAAAAAATGGTTTTATTATACTTCCCACTTAGAAATTGTGCATCACAGCTAAATCAATGAGTTTGAAAACGCATCTATCAGACGACAGCCTTTTAGACATCTCTGTAAAAGGAAGGTCTAGTCAGTTCTTTCTGAGATGAGGCCAAGATGGAGTCGACTGAGAGGTGCAGAGTGCGGCCTTAGCTGAGGAACATGGCGTCTGTGATGTTAAAGGCCACATCATAGAGCTTGGTGGTGAAGAGGTATAAAAACAACAAGGGTGGTTGGGATGAGCAGGGGAGAGGAGATGAGAATTGAAGGGGCTTCAAGACATCACCAATGCCTGTGGCTTTTCTGGGCACAGAGTGAAGGTTACTGATATGAACATACTTATGAAATACCAGGCATTTGGCTAGATGCTGGGGTACAGATGTGTTCCCTCCCTTCACGTTATTGGGAGAAACCAGGACAAGGGCCGAGAGTCTTAATGACCAGTGGTAAGAGCTACGAGCAACGCATGTGGAGGTGGTGGAGTGCGGGCACACACCTAATTCCAACTGTGTGTCAGGAAAGTCCAAGCTGAGTCTTGGAGGGAGACTAGAACAATCTACCATTTATTTGTCTGTTTCCAACACGTGTGTGTCTCATAGGTAATGAGAATGCCTGCCCAAGTGCCAGACTCATAGGAAGCATTCAAGAAATATTAATAATTACCATCATCATTGTTTCATACTCTTCCCCCCCCCATATACATTCTTAGAATTTTGGATCTGAAAGTGGTGGAGAGATGATCAATGATCAGGTCTGATCTCCTCGTTGTCAGGTGCAAGGTGAAGCGACCCAACCTAAGGCACTGGGTTTGTTCGTCACTGGAGTGACTGGCATCCTGTTTCCCATTCTAAGCGCTTCTGCGGTGGTTCTCAAACTTGAGTGTGCTTCAGCACGTGATAAAACACATTGCTGTGCCCCTCTCACCCCCGCATAGGTCCTGATTGTTCAGTTGGTCTGGGTGGAGCCTGAGAATGTGGATTTCTAATGAGGTCCCAGGGATGCTAATGCTGTGGGAAACCTTGAAACCACTGCTCTGCAGCATGCTCTCATTCACCTCTGTGGATGGTGCTTGCAAAGTGTTAATAAAACATCAGACAGTTGGTAATTTTACAGTGGACATTGATGAATTTGACCTTGGAGGCAACTCGCTCTAGTGAAGAATGGCTACCCAGAGGAAAAGGCCTGAAGTTCTCTGCCAAGACGGTGAGCAGTGAGGATTTTAGGAAGGTTGTGATCAAGAAGGGAGCCATCTGCCTGCTTGCGACCTCCTGTATCCTTATGCTGGTGACAGAGCAAAAGATAAAGCACTCAGCATTTCCCAGAGTGACTCAGACATGATTAATACCCACAGCTCCTCGAGCGGAAAGGTGGGCATGCAAGATGCAATTAAGATGATAAAGAACCCCAAGAAGCAGTGCTTAGCAGCAGGCTGGGGACACTAAGGTGACGAGGAGAGCTACTGCCTGTCTCTGGCTCTGCGGAGACCGTTTATGAGATACAGAGAGACGGGGTACATGATTCTGCCAGGCTCATCAGGAGAGAGAAGAAAGGTAATTGGAAAGGTTATTTCCAAGACGTGGGTGTTTCTTTGTCTCCCTCCCTGGAAGGATGTCCCTGGAGGGATGTCTCCCTGGAAGGATGGAAGCTCCAGCAGTCACTGATAACGGTGTTGATGAGAATTTCAACGGGTGGTGGGTGGAAAAAGCGACTGTGATTTGGTTTAAATTCAGACTGTGTCTGGCTTGGCTAGTAATTGACAGAGGGAAGTAAATGACCCAAAAGAGATGCCCAGCGTGATTCAAAAGTCTTGTGTGAAATTCTAAGGCAACGCAGGTTATATACGCAGGGCCAGCTCTGCCAGGCAGGAGAAAATCGTTTCTGGTGCTGCCTTGCCTCCCCCTTCTGCACTCCTTCTGCCATTCTGGACACCCTGACCTCTCTCCAGGGCCAGGTAAAGGCTCCTGTGCGCCATAAATATTCTCATTCCTTCAGCAAACTGCTGTAAAATCAATTAACTAGATTCATACCAAATGACCAAATGGTGATTTAATGCATCTGTTTAGGTCATTGGCTTAACTCTAATAAATAACCCTGTAACGGTGGAAGGGAAGCAGAGAGGGGGAGAAGGTAGCACCAGGCGTGTATATCCAACTGCCCACTCAAGCCCTCTGCGTGGATGTGTAATAGGCACCCCGCTTCCATGGCTAAATCTGAGCTAATTTTGCCCAGTCGCTCACCCGGACATGCTCCTCTCCTAGTCTCCACTGCAATCCATTGGCAGATCCTTTTCAGTCTACCTTCAGAATACATCCTTAATCCTCCCCACTGGACTCCCTGCGTCTACTCTCTCTCCCTACAGGTAGTTGTGCACAGGGCAGCTGGAGTAATCGTTTAGAAAAAGAATAATCAGGTCACGTTGCTTCCTCTGACCTCAACCTCTAATGCCTTCCCCTAAAAATTGGCCTGAAATCCAGTGTTCTTATACCTATCAGGCCCTGCCTGAGCTGGCCCCTATCCGGTTCTTCTCGCTCACACACTCTCCCTGATCTGGTGACATTGTCTCTTCCTCCCCTTGAACACCCCTATTTCCATCCCAGAGACTTTGCACTTGTTTTTGTCCCTGAACGGGATTCTCCTTTCCCGAATCTTTGTACAGCCTACTCCCTCATTTCCTTCCTGTCTCTGCCAGATGTCACCTCTACAGAGAACTTCCCAGGTCACCCCCACTCACCACCACCCCTGGTGGTGACTTGCTGGTGTATTTCTTGTCTGTCTCCTCCTTAGAAGGTGAACTCTTTTAGGACAGCAACTATGTCTTGTTCCTGGTTCTAGCCATAGTGAGAATAACGCCTGGCACATAGTAGGTCTCCCAAAGTATTTGTTGGAGGAGTGAGTGCCAGTTATTAGGAACTTGGTAGGCAGGGACTTGTGGGTGTGTATGCATTCGCTAATCTGTGCGAGCCACACTCTGCATGGCAGGCACCATCGCCACCATTTGACACATGAAGAAACGGAAGCTCAGAGAGACTATGTAACTTTTCCAGGATGATGCTGTTGGGAAATGGGCAACTGTGACCTGCCCTTCAGCCCTTCTGGGTCCCCTGGCAGATTAACAAGTCAGATTTTCAGGGCAAAGGAGCCCTTCAAGCACATCTCTAATGATGGTGTTGACAGGAATACCAACTAGCGCTTACCAAGTGCCTACACTGTGTCAAGCACTGTTTATTTTCTTGTCTAATCTTCCTAGTAACCCTTTGAAGAGGTATTTATTATTATCCCTGTTCTGTAAAAAGAGGAAAGAGAAGGCACAAACAAATTTAGGAAATTTCCAAGGTCATCTGGCCAGTAAGGGGTGGAGGCAGGACTTGAAACTAGGCGGCTGGACTCCAGAGGCCTCACACGTAACCTCAGTTCTATCTGCTGCAGTCACCCAAACGCGAACTCCGACGCTGTCTTCCCAGCCACTGGTCTGGGAATAGTTTCCTGGTCCCTCATTCCCCTGTCCTTCCCCCGTAAGGGCTGTGACTTTGTCTGTCTTATCCGTTCCTGTATCTGAAGTGTCTAGAGTACCAGGCACTGAGTGGAAAGCGACAGAGGTCAGATAAATGAAGGAAGCAGTGAAAATTTCAATAGGGAATTTTTCTATCATCAAGTTGCTTAAAATTTCCCGTTGGAGCGAGTAAGTCTTTAACAAATGTTGCCACCACGAATGACTGATGTTAAAAAGAGTTGGCCTGTAAGTTTTTGACTTTGGAAGCATTGAACAGATGCTTCTGTTTATGAGAAGGAAAAGATTTTCCATCATCTAGAACTCTGTCACTTTGTTCTTTCTGCTACATTTTAGAATCTGGAAAGGATAGAGCATTAATGAGGGCCCATGGAACAGATGCAGGGCTGGAACAAACTGAGGAAGTTGCACACATTTGCATAGATAAAGCATGTGCAAATGTGTGTGTATATATACACAAATCCCCGTGAAGCAGTGTTAACAGTATAAGTGTGTGTTGTGTGTGTGTGTCCTATCATTCAGGGTCTAGTCAGGAAACAGAATCCACGTGAGTTACTCTAATAGAGAGAATTTACTCTAGGGAATTGAGTAAACAGCTGTCCAAGGACAGGAAAAACAAAAAGGGAAGAGCAATGTGACAGAATTAGCACAGAGACAGTTACTGCAGGAAGCAACTGGAACCTCTAGGGCTGGGATAACGAAGGCAAGAGGCTGAGGTCTCCAGAACTGAGAAGCTTGTACGGGGGCCCACATGCGTGACAGCCTTCTGGGGAGGACACTGCCTGACTACTGCCCAGGAGCTTGGAGGAGGAACCCCTGGAGCTGGGAGACGGAGGGGGTGTGGGCTCCGGGAGCCAGGTTCTGGGAGAGTGAAAAGAAGCTGGCAACGGGAACCACCTGCAACTAGAACCGACCTACAGGTGCCACAGTGTGGGGGTGGGGTGCACACAGGCACAGCAGCAGGTCCCTCTTCCGCCTCCCCCTTCCTGTCCTCACCTAGCAGCCCTGACTGCTGATGCCCAACAGGGAAAGGACAGTCTTAAAACTGCGCCACTCAGATGGGGTTTGAACTCACGGGCTGGGACTCAATCTCAGCCAAAACTCAGATTTGGGACTTGAACCCACTGTCTTTTTTTTTTTTTTTTAATTTATTATTATTATTATTAGTTTGGCCGTGCTGTGCGGCTTTCGGGATCTTAGCTCCCCGACCAGGGATCGAACCTGGGCCCCCTGCAGTGGAAGCTCGGAGTCTTAACCACTGGACCGCCGGGGAAGTCCCTGAACCCACTGTCTTTTAATTAAGATTGCACACCTGGTCTCAGGACTTAATGAAGCTCGGGTTCTTTTTGTCTCAGCAAAGAAGAAATTCAGGGAGAGGCAAAGTGATAGGTAAGATGTGGATTTATTTAGAGAGATACACATTCCACAGACAGAATGTGGTCCGTCTCAAAAGGCGAGAGTGGTCATGGGAGAAACACACTCCACAGACAGAGCGTGGGCCATCTCAGGTGAGAGCAGCCCTGAGATATGGGGCGGTTAGTGTTCATGGGTTGGGTAATTTCATAGGCTAACGAGTGGGAAGATTATTCCAACTATTTGCGGGAAGGGGCGGGGATTTCCAGGAATTGGGCCACCGCCCACTTTTTGGCCTTTTATGGTCAGCCTCAGAACTGTCCTGTGGGTGTGTCATTTAGCTAAGGCATTACAATGAGTGTATAACAAGGCTCAGGGACTACTGGAAGGTGAATCTTCTGCCATCTTGGAACTAGTTGGTTCCAGCCAGTTTATGTCTATCCTCAAGGACTATGTCATTCTTTTAAAGGTTGTGCCCTGTCCCCTTCCCTCCTGTTTGTCTCACTCCAGTATCACTGAGCAGATTGTAGAAGGGAATTTAGAGCTGAGAAGGAACACTTAATGACAGACAGACAAAGGTCCTTCACCATGGCCAGTACCCTGCATACCCTTTGCAGGAGAGTTAACATTTATTTGGACCTAGATTGTTCACCAAGATGCTCATCACCAGCCTCCCTTGAAGGTTCTGCATCAAAGAATACCTTCCCCTGGTCCAGTCCTCACAAAGAGAATAGACACAAAGATGTGTCTATTCTCTACTTTCAATAATATGATAACTCTTAATTAAATAATATAGCTAACGTGTATTGATCACTCTCTTTCAGGTACACAATATTTGCAAATGTTATCTGATATAATCTTCATTAAACTATCTCAGTAAGTCTAGTTAACATCCACCACCACACACAGTTACATTTTTTCCCTTGTGATGAGAACTCTTTAATATCTACTCTCTTAGTAACTTTCAAATACACATTGCAGTGTTATTAACTAGCCTTACTGTGGTGATCATTTCACAATATATACAAATATCAAATCATTATATTGTACACCTGAAACTCATATAATGTTATATGTCAATAAAAAAGGAAATAAGCTTTATTATCATTCAGATTCCTACTGGAGCAATTTTAACTAATAATGCTTTTCTTTGTTCTTGAAAACTTACCATTCTGGTTAATGGTTGACCCCAATTCAACTATAAGGCCTACCTGAAGAGAGCTCAGAGCTGTTCAGAGAGTGATTCCCGAGAATCATCTGGAGGGCTTGCTTGTTCAGATGGTAGAATCTAAGGCTGCACACCAGATACACTGAAAAAAGAAAAAAAAAAAAAAACCCTCTCAAATGGGTAATATTTTTATCTCCAATTTATGGATGAGAAACTGAGGCACACAGGAATAAAGCAGTTGACCCAAATTTATAAGTTTATATGTGACTAAGTTCTTGGACCTGTGTTCATATCTTTTCTACTTTATTGCATCTAATCCCTTAGTGAATAAATCTCTAGATGGGGACTCAGCTGACTTCAGCATAGAACAGAGTTGTGGTTACAACAGATGCTTTAGAACCAGAGGAAGCTGGTTTTAAGTTTGAGCTACAGTTCTTGCTACGTGGCAAGAGTGACCATGGACAAATGGCTTAACCTCACTAAGCCTTAGTTTCCTCATCTTGAACATGGGGATAAAACTAGTATTTGCCACAGAGGTTATTTTTAAGGATTAAATGAGATAATTCATACACATCACTTAGTATCATTTGTTACACACAAGTGATAATAACAGATACCTTTTTAAAAAGTTATCATTATTTTCCAAAGTAAAATTGGGAAATCCTTTGTACTTCGGTTGTAGGACCTGAGGATGGTGGTGGGAGGTCCACTGCTAAGGTAGACTGATAGCCAAGTTGTGGAGCATTGGGCTGTCCCACAGGCCCCCATGGTCTCAGAGGAGTTGGAGGCTGAAGCCACCTCCAGAGGTAAGAAGGGCAGCGGTGGGAACAGTAGCAGCTGAAGGGTAGGCATCCGTGGCAGGTCAGATTTGGAAGATGCAGAGAGGCATGACCTGGTCAAGACACAGCAAATGGCTCCACCATCTTCTGCTTGACATCTGGGAAGAAGTTTCACTGGACTCCACTTCCCACATCCTGCCTGGGGTAGACTGAAGGCTGGTGTTGAAATTCTCAGAGCTCGTGCGTTCATTACTTCACATGGTAAAAGGGACTTGCCGATGGGATTAAGTTAAGGGTCTTGAGATGAGGAGATTGTCTTGGATTATCTGAGTGGGGGGCAATGTAATCACAAGTCTCCTTATGAAAGGAGGCAGAGATCAGAGGAGGAGAAGGCAGTGTGGTGACGGAACCAGAGACTGGAGTGATGGGGCCCAAGGCGAGGATGCAGACAGCCTCTAGAAGGTGGAAGAGGCAAGGAAGGGCTTCTCCCCCTGGAGCTCTCAGAAGGAAACAGCCCTGCACACACTTAGATTCTAGCTCCAGAAGACTCATTTTGGAATGTGATCTCTGGAACAATAAGAGAATAAATCTGTGTTGTTTTCAGCCACCAAATTTGTGATAATTTGTCACAGCAACCGCAGGAAACTAATACGTTGCCCAGCTGACTTAGTCATCCCTTCTTTACCACTTTTATCTCTTTACTTTGTTCACACCTATATTACTGCACAGATAATATCAGATCCTACTGTGTTTTCTTACTTTTCTATCTCTCCTACTAGATAAACAGCCAAACTCTTTGAGGAGAGGAGCCTCAAGAGGACTGAGAACATAACAGGCTACGTACATACATATGGGTGACCCGATTAACATGTGGGTGGGTTGGAGTGTACTTGTTACTCTTCTGAGCAATCTCAAGTCTGTGACTATCTTTATTTAAAAATTTATTTACTTATTTTTGGCTGCATTGGGTCTTCATTGCTGCACATGGGCTTTCTTTAGTTGTGGCGAGCAGGGGCTACTCTTTGTTGTGGTGTGCGGGCTTCTCATTGTGGTGCCTTCTCTTGTTGCAGAGCATGGGCTCTAGGCATGTCGGCTTCAGTAGTTGTGGCTCACGGGCTCTAGAGTGCAGGCTTAGTAGTTGTGGTGCACGGGCTTCATTGCTTCATGGCATGTGGGATCCTCCTGGGCCAGGGCTCGAACCTGTGTCCCCTGCATTGGCAGGTGGATTCTTAACCCTTATGCCACCAGGGAAGTCCCAAGTCTGTGACTATCTTACAGGACCTTCCTAAGCTCCCCTCCTTGGCTTAAAAGCATTAGAGATGGTGTCAAGAATAAAAAACAAAAAAACAAAAAACTATACTCTGAATGTATACCCACAAAAATGACACATCCGTGACCCCTTTGATATTTCCCTGGCTATGGTCAACTTAAAGTTCAAAGCGATAATCTTCCACTGAAGGATCACGACTAGAAAGAGGGGTAGGAGGAGAGAGAAAACGTTCGGAGCTATTTCGAAGAGGAGTGTTACAAATATAATTGAAGAAGTGATCAGAATATGCAGCACCGGTTATTCTAAGGAAAATAAATTCATGAGATTCAGATTTCAGCATGACAGAGAAAAAAGGGGATGTTTTTCACATTCTCCACAAGATGTTCAGCAAGACGAATCTGTCGAGAAATGGGGGGGAAAGGTCACACGAGAGCCAAGGGAAAGTCGTGGATGGAATTCGTTCTGTCACACGGCATCATCTCAATTAAAATATTACTGGGGGACTGTCATTTAGACTCCTTCCAGAATCCTTTTTTATAGAACATTGACAGGGCTTGTTTATTCAATAGGAGAACCTCTGAAATCTTCCCATTAGGTTTGCAGTCTGATATAATTAATGTGTGAATTGATCTATTGCCTCTATTTTGACAGGAGCTGTCTCAGATGTGTGAGAACTTGATGGTAAACAAAGCAGTGAGTCCCCTGAGATGCCCAGAGTTTGTGGAATTCTACTAGATGGTGCCACATCTGGGGTTTGGTCCATGCCCCACAGGGTCACAGGAATCTGGAGACCAGACACACTCCCTGGGATGAGGTCTCAGTAACAGGAAATAGACTGCTGGGAGAAGCGTGGTATAGGGGAGTGTGGCACAGACAACTCATGCTCAGGATGAGTGGCAGGTACAGTGTGGACTCAGAAACCAGTCCTGGGTAGGGAGGCACCGCGTGGATTTATTTGTAATGGTTGCTGATTTCCAGGGTGTAAATATTCCTGCCATAGCTGGTTTCAATTAACAGCAAAATTCTTGAAGAGTTAATGACCAGCTCTTGTTGGCCAGTACAAACCAGCTCCAGCATACCACTGCATGGGTGTGGCTTGCAAAAGGCAGGCATCAGAGGGAATACGTGATAGGCAGAAGACCAAATTGAGAAATTACAGGAATAGACTGCAGGCAGGTCTAAAGCCGGAGCTTGTCTGTGGGGAGGGGGCGTGTGTTGGGAAACTGACCCACGATTTACCAGTCTTGCAATGACCTGCAGGAAAGTGCTGTGGTCGTTGCCAGTTTTTTGCGTCTGGCAGGTGAGTGGACATATGGCTAGAGTCTCCAGAACTGGGAAAAATCAGGAGAGGACTGGATAACATAGTGGTGCCATTCTATTTTATTAAAAAAAAAATTTTTTTTTTTGACTGCATTGTGTGGCTTGCAGGATCTCAGTTCCCCGATCAGGGATTGAACCTGGGCCACGGCAGTGAAAGCCTGGGATCCTACCACTAGGCCACCAGGGAACTCCCTTATTTTATTTTATTTTACTGTATTTTATTTTAATTTTTTGATGGTCTACTACGGGTCAAATGCCATATTAGTGTCTGTTTCTTTAAATCCTCCCGACAACCTTGCAAAACTGGTGCATTATTTGCATTTCTTAGCTGCAGGTGAGGCAAGAGGGGTTAAGTACTTGCCTGACATTGTGCGCTGGTAAGTAGCAAACACTAGGGTTGGAATCCAGGTGTTTCTCACTCCAGAGTCACTTCCTATAATTGAGCTGGGAGTCGGGGGAGATCTGGGGGTGGGGGGAAAGGTGGGAATGGGAAGAGATTGGACAAACTAACCCAGCCCAAGACTTTCTTTCCTGAGAAGCAGTGTCTCAAGCTCCTGTCAAAGCCGGGCTAGCTTCCAGAGGCTGTCACAATCCCGGAGTCCTAATTCACTGGGTTTGGCCTGGGTCCAGCATCTGAGGCCAGGGATGACACTAGAAGTCAGACGCTAGTTAAGTAAGTTTCCGGGCACCCAGCGCATTTACAGCACAGCCGTGAGCCCCTCAGATTGGGGTTTAGGGAGCTGGATATGGCCATCTTAAAACAGAGGGGGCCAGCCAGAAGGAGGTAGAGGGTCAGAAGCGCAGCTGGAAAGAGTGGCGTTCAGGGCAGAGTTCCACACTGCGAAGGAAGTAGACTGCAGTAGGGCATTTCAGGAATGCGAGACGGGTCACAGAGGGGTGTCTCCCCTAAGTAGAGATTACACAGTGCCCACCACGTGACCACCCAACCCTTTCTCCCAATTTACAGAGGCCGTTTTAAGGGAATTGTTATTGAACCAAAAGAATGATCAGAACCATACAGATAAATACCAGCTCCAGGGTCCCTTAGGAACTGAGCTGGTGATTTAATAATGCAATTAGCCTTGGGCACCCTCAGCAGCTGATCAAATCACCCCCGCAAGACAGTCCTCGTGCCGCAAGTGGCTCTGTGCAGAGTTGAGACGGAACAATACTGTCCTGGCCGACAGCAGAGGTCTCAACCCTGTGCCTTGGTGGCGGGGAGCTTGGGAGTACTGCAGAGATTCTGGGAATCCCTCTGTGTATACGTGTATTATCAATCAGTGGCTCCTCAAGGCACAGCTATTATCCTGTGGACATGTTACTGATATTTGAAACAGGAGAATTTTATACTTAAAAAAAGGAGAACCAGAACGGGAAGGCAACAACTGAGACAAATAGTTTAAAAGCAAATCATTTTCGTTAATTGATAATGGGCAATCTAAAACCTTTCCCCAAAACACTAGTGTATGTGTATGTATGTGTGTGTGTGGTGTGTTTATGTGTGTTTGTATGTCCTTGGTGTGAAAGGGGAGAGAGGGAGGGAGGGTGAGAGAAGGGGGGGAAATGAAGTATGTCTTGACCACGGGGTTATGTGGAAGGCCAAGCATGTTGGTGAGACGGCAGGAAAAGAGCCGAATGGAGGGACAGCGACTATGGGCTGAGACGAGGATGAAAGAGAGAATTCAGTGCAAGCTCTGAGGAACTGTCGGTTTGCCCCCAAGGTTCCCATGTTTCTCAACAGACTTCTGATTCATGAGCGCCCAGCGCGTTAGGGACCATCAGGAATCCATGTCTGGTCTTGATGTCCAGGAAAGGGAAGGGAGTGGAGGAGGTTTTGGGGTTGAGCGTCTGACTCATAGACAATCGGGCTACAGGAACATTGGCAAGCTCCCGAGCAACTGGCTGCTTCATTTACTCTCTGCTGGAGGGACACGGGCCCAGTTCACGAGCTGGCAGTCTGGGGCAGAAAGCAGGGAACAGGGCACCTTCTGCAGCACTCAATCCCATAGCCTCCAGCTGTCACCCCACAGAGACTGCCAGGCCAGCTCCCCATGGGGATGGGTCAGAGGACCCACCGCCAAGCTCAAATAACTGTTCTTCCAAAGAGGTCTTCTTCATTGCTCACCACATCAAAGTTTTACCCAAACATTTCATTTGTTCTTCTTGTAAGGTGGGATTGTAATGAATGTAAAAACTGGAGGATAAATGCTTCCTTCACTATCTCTATTTATTTATTTATTTTTAGTATTTTAAAGAAGATTTCTTAAACTCTAGTCTTAAATTCACTAAGTGAAAAATGGTATATTTAAACTCTGTATTTACATGAATGAAGACAAATGAAAGATTAGAAGAGAAATAATATTGCAATATTACATTAAAACTAAATATCGTAATTCCGAGGAAAATTTTACAACAAATGAGGACATCCAGCATGAACTAATCATCTCTTTTCAATCATAGAGAAATGTACCAAATGCCTACAAAACAATATGGCTTTAGAATAGCCTGCTTCAGAACGCAATCATCTTAAGTGTTGTCTTGTGGATTGATTAACCCAAAAGAACTTGGTGGTGAATCTGCTCTCTTTTCTGAACAGGACACCCATTCATCACTATTCTATTCTTTTCCTTTCTCTTAAAATGATAAGCCTCGAAATATCAGATTTTGGGTAGGAGTTTTCAAGTTCATTAGCATGGAATTCTCATAACTCTTATTTCTCATTACTAGTCACAAAAGTAATTCACATTCATAGTAAAACAACCGTAAAACATAAAAAATGAAAACCCCTTCCTTAAAAGAATCAAACGTAAAATCCTGCATAGTCTCAGCGCCCGGAGTTAATTACTATGCAAAATTTGGGTGCATTACCTTCCAGTCTTCTTTCCACTTCTTTGAAAAACAAAATTAGGGTCATAATACACATTGAGTTCTTTGTATTAATTTTTCCTTAATTTTTAACATTTTCTCACATTGTTAAATACTTTTTAGAAACATAATTTTAAGGATGGTATCATAAATTACTTAGCCCTTTCCCAATTCTTGAACTTTTTTTAAAAATATTTTGCAATTGTGAAAGTACTGTGATGAATATTCTTGTATAAAGATCTTTGAGTGAATCTCGATTATCTTCTTAGGATCAATTTGTAGAAGAAGAATTGCTAGGTCAAATAATATGGAGAGATTTAGGTCTCCTGATGTAGTGAATGTCTCTCAGGTCTTTTTAGCATTTGGACACAAGTGAAGTCACAGACTCACAATCCTTGGTATGCTTTAAGAGTTAAATAAGATACTCAACCCTACTGGCAAAAGGAACATCTAACATAGAGGTGTGATGAAAATCAACACTCTTACTTGGCTCAAAAGTAGAACAATGTCTGTGATTCGACTGAACAGGGGGCTGTCTTGAATTTCTCCAGCAGCAAGGCCTCCCAGGGTCATCAGGAGACTCACCTGTTGCTGATCTGACCTGAGAACCTGTACCGTTTCAAGAAGTGGCCAGCATTCACAAGCTCAGAGGAGGCTGGCTCAGTAAGCAAAGGGCTGTAAACTGAGATGTGATTTGTTTTTTATCCCATAATCCCAAAGACTTGTATTGATGTGCATTTTCAAAACAAGAGGTAATGAACTCAACATTCAACATTACAAAAACAAAAAAAATACACAGCTTTTACTAGCCTGAGGACCTCTCTTTTTTTTTTTTTTTTTTTTTGTGGTACGCGGGCTTCTCACTGTTGTGGCCTCTCCCGTTGCGCAGCACAGGCTCCGGACGCGTCAGGCTCAGCAGCCATGGCTCACGGGCCCAGCCGCTCCACGGCATGTGGGATCTTCCCGGACCGGGGCACGAACCCGTGTCCCCTGCATCGGCAGGCGGACTCTCAACCACTGCGCCACCAGGGAAGCCCAAAGGACCTCTCTTCTTATTTGATCACCTGCAGTTACTTGAGTCTCCTCTGTAGCTTCCTTTTCCTCTCCAGCCTACCAGGGAGTGTCTAGAGGGCACTTCACATTGGTTGACGGTCCCTCAGACATATGGGCACCCTCACTGCTGATGTGCCTCTGAGATGCTCTGATATGCCCTTCTCTGCTCTGGGCTGCCGGTGCTCACCTTCCCTCCTTTCTAATATCCAGTGACAGAGGGACCCCATTAAGAGATTCTTGGGCTGTGAGCTGTTATAACCTCTGTACTAAGAATCTCTGGTTTCAAATATAGATTTTTCTCCCTAGAACATCCCTGGTGGCTGGATCTGTGCTTGTGTCCAAGTACTTGTGCTCTTGCCAATGCGCTTGGAATCACTACCTTGTCTATTTGGAGAACTTGTTGCCTGACAAGTCTGTCTGATTTTTCTTCCCCATGGAAGATTTCCTTCCAAGGACACTGTTTTTCCTCTTAAAACTTAGCATCAGGTGGCCCCATCTCACTTTGCCAAGCACGTCTGAACTTCAGACGAAGACATATTTCTAGATAGTTCCAAGACAGCTTCTAGGCTCACCAGCAAATCAATGAATTTAAATAGATATTAGGGTAGAAGGTTGTTACCAGGGATATTCCAATCTCTGATCCAGCCGGCAGGGATTGTCTCTATAACATGTGTGAGTAAAGAGTTCTTTAGAAAGGATGTGTCCATTTCGTTTCCAAGAGAAGCACCTACATCCCTAAGCCATCAACAGTATTATATGCCATCGCTGACAAAAGGTTTTTGCCAATTTAGAGGCAAAAAAAGAGTATCTGGTTCTTTTTACCGGCAATTAGTTATTAGTAAATCTGAATACTTCTTCACATGTTTACAGGCTATTTTTCTTTATTTGGCAATTATCTGTTCTTTTGCTTAATTTAAAAAAATCTTGAAATAGACATCATTTTCTCATTAACTTTTACGTTTTATGGATGTTAATTAACCATCTGTTCATCAGGTGGGATACTTTCAGTTGCAACCAACAGAAAATTGAAGGGATTTATAGTCTCATAAATAAGAAGACCCACGTAGGGTGGCTCTGAAATTGATTAATTCAGGCGCTTCATGGTGTCATCAGGGACCCGGCTTCTTTCTGTCCTTCCACTCTGCTAACCTTCGTTTATGGCTTTGCTCTCAGCCTCACATCTTCATGGTCTGGAGATGCTGGCTCGTAATTCCAGAAATTACCTCCTCATCACAACAACATCCAGAGTCAAAAAGAGGCTCTTCTCTTTCATGAGTCTCTTTTCAAGTTTGAGGAAAACTGTTCCCAGAAGCCTTCAAGCCGACTTGCCTTCACAGCCCATTGGCCAGAACTGTATCACATGACCATAATGACAGCGTCATGGGCAAAGGAGACTACTGTGATTGGCTTAGATCAATCACCACTGGAGGGGTTTCCCTGGTGGCAGAGTGGTTGAGAGTCCGCCTACCGATGCAGGGGACACGGGTTCGTGCCCCGGTCCGGGAAGATCCCACATGCCACGGAGCGGCTGGGCCCGTGAGCCATGGCCGCTGAGCCTGCGCATCTGGAGCCTGTGCTCTGCAACGGGAGGGGCCACAACAGTGAGAGGCCCGCATACCGCAAAAAAACAAAAGCAAAAACAAAAACAATCACCACTGGACCCTGAATAACATGGGGGAGGAGTGGGTAAATACCTCAACGAAACAGGGCTCTCTCAGTAAAAGGAAGAATGGAAGAAAGACCTTTGGATTTGCTTCCAATAGTATCTGCCACACCACGACTTTCATATGAAGATTGTAGTTTTGAAACAAAAATAGTAGCACATCTGAGATCTTTCTCAGAGCAGAGGCCGTGATGCCAGGAAAGTCTCTTCATTGCTAACATGCAATCCTTAGCAGAGGTGCCTGCATCTCACTGGGGGGTCAGAAGATTAATTCCTTAGCTCCATTACAGTGGTCGCTCTGCATAGCTCAGACTCCCCCAGCTTAACAGGCAGAGATGTTAAGATCAAGGAGTCTGACAATATTTCCTTTTCTCCTAACAACTGCTTGGAGTTCTCAAGTACTTCCTTTTCCCGAGAGGAGCATGAGGTATATATCTAGCCCTCATCGAGACCAATTCAGACATCTGTTATGTTCCCCTACTCACCTGGGAGGTGTGTGAGTTTCCCATGACCATAAACTTACAGGCTTAAGACAACACGTGTATATCATTTTACAGTTCTGGAGGTCAGAAGTCCATCTGAAATTGGTCTTACTGGGTTAAGATTAAGGTGTCCACAGGGCTGCATCTCGTCTGGAGACTCTGGGAAGAAACTCTCTCCTTGCCTTTTCCAGCTTCTATAGACTGCCTGCATGCCTCACTCATGGCCCCTTCCTCATCCTACAAAACCAGCAATGGCCGGTTGAGTCCTTCTTACATTGTATCACTCTGACCTTCTTTTCCGTCTTCCTCTTCCACTTTTAAGAACATTGTGATTACATTGGGCCCACCCAGATAATCCAAGATAATCTTCCCATCTCAAGGTCACCTGATTAGCAGCCTTAATTCCATCTGCAACTTTAATTCCCCTTTGCCGTGTAACCAAATGTATTCATAAGTTATGGGGAGTAGGATGTGGAAATCTTTGGGGGAAATCATTGTTCTGCCTCCCTTTCCTTTCCTCCTCTATAATCTTTATTGTCATTGTGGTTTTTGTAGCTCTCAGAGCATGGTTGTTACGGTACTCTGGCCTCAAAATTGTCCTGCTTTGGTTTTCTAGAAGCCGTTTCATTCATCTCCCTCTGGGCCCATAAGGGCTGTGCCTCTGGCTTTTTGCTGAAGACTCAAAATTTGAAATCAGATCGAAGAGCTGAAATATCTCGTCTTCCAGTCTTTCTAAGACTCTCTGCTCCTAAGAATCAATATTTCTACCCAGTTGCCCTTTATAGAATCTCCATCCCACTCTGCTCCTATTTAGGGTCATACTGTGTGTATTCGTTCCTCTTTCTTGTATGGCCTCCTTGTTGGAATAAATCCATCTTGGAGCAGAGAGTGTGCTTACTTCTTTTTGGCTTCCTTCTACGTGAGTCTGTGGAAAATACGTACTAGGAAGGAGTTAGCCCAGCTCTAGGCTCTGATGGGTCCTACAAGCTGTCCTTTATATCAGACATTGCCTTAGGTTATTTCAACAGGTCAGAAGTAATATCCTTTCGCTCTTTTTCCCCTCTTCTTCCTGATCTCACTTGTTACACAACACGCTTTCTCACCATTCTGTAATGCAAACTGATCACTATGGGAAAATCAGAATACTCGCAGGTGGGGCAACGCGGCAGCAGACGGCTCATAAAAAAACAGAAAACAGAAGGAATCTGTGCACAGTCCGCCTGGCACTTAAGACTTTACACTCGGTTGGTCTCTGTAGATTATCGGTGATCTGAGAAACACTAAAGATACAAGTTATTTCTCTATGTTTGATGAGTTCAGTGTTAGCATTTGAATCCCAGGAACATAAAAATGTCCAAATAGAAAGCTCAATGAACTCTGACTTCAGAACTCAGACTGAAAATTGTGGATCCTTAAGAGATCTGTATTTCACCAAATGTAGATCCCTTTGAGGCTAAAAGCCTTAGAGGAAGCCCCATAACCCTCAGGCCATGTCTGAAACATGACCTGGTATAAAATTGAAAAGAATAAACATGTTTGAATCATGCTGATTTAATTTCCTTTACAAACTGGTGTGGAATCCTTGCATCATTATCTATTTGGGGTTTCTACAACCCTGGAATGCGGGTGGATACTTACCGCCCCTGGATGCATTTGAATAATTAGTCACTGGCTTCCGAAGATACTACGCTCGGCTGCTGAGGGCCTGTATATTTTTTGAAAAACTGATTTCAGCAAAGGGTTTTTTTTTTTTTTCATCTCTGCTTTTTAAACTAAACACCTGGTTTCCATGAAACCCCAGGCCTCGATGGCTCCTTTCCAGCTAAACACTAAAGAAGGCACCTGAGTCTTTTTTCCACAACAGACAAGAAGCAGGAACAAGGGATTGAAATGAAACAGCTAGAATGGGGCAGGGCCTGGCGTCTTTCTTTTCCTTTTCTCTCCTTGTCACACTCAGGCTTGACGGTACAGCTCTGTGCTGTCAGTCAAAGCTTCTACCAGGCATTATTTTCTTATCATTTATTCTCCTCTCTTCCCATCACGTCATTTCTTAGAGCCCTATAATTACCCAGCCTGTGCATCTGGGCTGTCAACAGGCTCTTCTGAGTGAAATATAACTAAATAAACTCCTTTAATGAGGAAGGACTGGCATCCAAGGTGGGTCCTTCTTCTTCAATCTCTTCTACGGTTCTGGTCGGCCTCACTCTCCCAGGACTGCTTGCTTATTCACTGCAATGTTAATCAGACTTCCTTCCAATGAGGGTGAGACTCTCACCTTGCATTTCAAATTAAGCCCACACTCCCAGGAAGCCCTGTGTTTGTGTAAGATATGGAAACCAGCATTGAGAATACGGAGGATGCTCTCCTCTTGATCAGATGCTTATGAGAGGGAGCTTTGCTGGTTTGCCAGCTCGATTCCTTCTTGTTTTAAAGCATTTAGAATGTAAGCAGCCCTCTGGAGCCAGCTTATGATTTTTGAAGACTTGGTCTACTTTGCAGTCCTGAGGGGATTATCCCTTGTTCCCTGCGGTGGGCAGAATAATGCTCCCTCCCATAGAGGCCCATGTCCTAATCCCCAGAACCCGTGACTATGTTACCTTACATGGCAAAGGGGATTTTGCAAATATAATTCAGGTTGAGGACCTTGAGGTGGGAGACGATCCTGGACCATCTGGGAGGGCCCAAGGAAGTCATTAGGGTTCTCATAAGGGGAAGAGGGAGGTAGGAGAGTCAGAGAAAGAAGTTAGCATGGAAGGAGAGGTTGGGGTGACGTAGTTGCTGGCTGGGGTCACAAGCGAGGGCTACAGACGCCTCTAGGAATTGGAGAAGGCCAGAAAGCATTCTACCTTACAGCCGAAGGAACACGGCCCTTCCGACATCTTTGATTGTAGCCCAGAGAAACCTGATTCAGAGTTCTGACCTCCAGAACTGCAGGATCATGAATTTGTGTTGCTTTGGGTCCCTAAGTTTAGGGTAATTTGTAATACCAGCAAGAGGAAACAAGTGCATTCCCCCAACCAAAACGTGTTTTCATTAGGGTCTTTTAGTGGCAAGGCTCCAGTGCATCTCAAACAAGGACATGTTTATCCCAGGGAGACCTGTGCTCAGAAGCCCGCGCCCCCCCCCCCCCCCCCCCCCCCCCCCCCCCCCCCCCCCGCCGCTGGCTCATCTCCCCCTGTTCTATGCATTTTATGTTTCATTCCTGATCTGTTTCCTTTCAGTTCCTGCTTCCTCAAAACTTTGCCCTGAGAATGGTGCTTCATGGCTGCTACCCCACCCCAGAATATTCCATCAGCCTCAGATTCTGTTATCTGTCCCGTTCTTTCAGCTCACGTTCCTGAGGAGACCCTGACTGACCCAGCCCAGTTACCATACTGGACCACATCCTGGGTTGCTGGTCAGCCTATAAATGGACTGTCTTTGGCTCATGTGTCACCCCCAGTCCCATCAGCTGTGGCCAGGGTTCAGAGTGCTGGGTGAGGGATGCGGCTGCCTGCGAGCTCTGTCCACTGGGGGTGTGGCTGCCGAGAAGGGGCAGCAGGTGGTGAAGGTAGGGGCGCTGATGGTTATTGAAGCCAGTTTAGGGCACAGACACTGACTTGGAAAGTTGCTTTTCTTCCTGAATAAGGACTATAGAAAAAACTTCCTATGAAATCTCTTCCTGATAAACCCTAAGGAGCCTTGGGAAGCACTGGGGTCTGCCACCTTCCCCCCCTCCCTCCCTTGCTGACTCTCCAAATAAGAATGAATAGCCATTTAGGTTGCTTCCATGTCCTGGCTATTGTAAATAATGCTGCAGTGAACATTCGGGTGCATGTGTCTTTTTGAATTATGGTTTTCTGAGGGTACATGCCCAGTAGTGGGACTGCTGGGTCATATGGTAGTTCTATTTTTAGTTTTTTTTTTTTTTTGCGGTACACGGGCCTCTCACTGTTGTGGCCTCTCCCGTTGCGGAGCACAGGCTCCGGATGCACAGGCACAGCGGCCGTGGCTCACAGGCCCAGCTGCTCCGTGGCATGTGGGATCCTCCCGGACCGGGGCACGAACCCGTGTCCCCTGCATCGGCAGGTGGACTCTCAACTGCGCCACCAGGGAAGCCCTGCAGGCCCTCTTAATCCCTCCCCGGAGTCTGGAGCTGGTGGGCAGGGAAACACGCGCCAGGCCTGAAGGCCCAGTGACCCCGGCTGTGCCAACAGACAATGTAGGGCCGCAGTATAGGCAGGTACTTACAGTCAGGTCTGATCCCTGGGAGTTACTTTCCGTGTGTGACCTGAGATCTGCCTTGTGTTTCTAGTTCCGAGTGCTAGGGATACAAAGAGCAAGTCTAAATCTTCTTCCTTATATTTAAAGACCTCCATCATAGTACCCTGGGGGTCAGCCCCCCACGTACCCATCATTGCTCATTGTGAATCTTATGCTACCGCCCAATATGTAAAGCAGATGAAAGCAAGACTCCCTTTTGAATCTGGGTTTGTGCCTGTCGTTCTACCCACTCCCTTTCTGCTCCCTATTTCTTGGCAGCCCCTTGGGCATCTCTGTAAAATATCAATGCATCTTGGAAACCACTCGCTGAAACTTCTCTTTTTTAGGCTAAATACCTCTAATTCCCTCCATGACTCCTCAATGCATTTATAGTTTCCAGAACCTTCATTAACCTAGCCACCTTTCCCCAGGTAAACTGTGTTTTGTCAGTGTGTGCTCAGTGACTCTAAGTGGTCCAACGCGGATAGACATCCCCAGACTACCACCTTCTCTGATCTGGAGTCCTGGCGGCGCCTAAGGTACCGTCGTCCTCTGATGTGTATATCCACCCTGCCATCTACGTTTTTGGTGTTCATTAGCTCATTCCATAAATACTGAATCCTACCTATAAGGCTCAATATTAAGCCTTTTACATTAAGGTCTGTGGTGAAAGGGACGAATGATATAGTCTTCATCCTGAGGGCCGTTAGGGAGTGTGGGAGAGAGGGAAAGGAAGGTGTGATGGTGGCTTACTTGGCTACAGTTTGGTAAATGCTATATTGGAGGTACAAGCGGTTGGAGGGGAGGAGCCGGTAATTCTCCCTGGAGGGGTTAGAGAGGACGTCCTCTGGTGAATTTGCTTAACTGGTCTCTTATCTAGCCCTGCATTCTAGTTCCTAGCTGTGTGACCTGGGGGCAATTACATACCTCTACCAATCTTCTCTCCTTTAACACAAAGGAGTTGGACCCGAATATTTCTAAGGCCCCTTTGTGTTCCATCCCTTTCCAGTCACCGTCTTCCACAGCTCCTGATTTGTACCACACCCCCAACTGGAGCTCGGAATGCATTTTTCTTGTAAAAACATATTTTCCAGTAGTGATTAGAGGTACTTTGTCAGATGCACAACAGCTTCTTGAAGTCTGGCAATAACATTTTTCAGAGAAATGTTTACGGTCTTTGGGATCAAAGCCTTATTTTTCCAAAATTCAGAAAAATCTCCCAAATCTCCGTTCAGACCACCCTTGCTTGGCAGCTTCTTTTTCGACGTGGGATGCTTAAACTGTCCACTAATTCTGGCAACACTCCTGCTCCTGCATCCTGGATTAGCACAGGTGTTTGCTTCCATTCTGGCCTAAATCTCCTTCTTACCCCTATTCCTGTTTTTTAAAATCTTTTCAAACCTCAACCAATGGAGTATGTTTATACAGTCTTAATGCTGTGTGGGAAGCAGAACCTAGCTGCTATTCACAACACACCCTAAAGTCTGTAGTCTAGGACAATGGATTTGGAACATGGCCTCTTTGGAAGTCCAGAACTTTCTAATAACTTTTCCATCAACTTTTGCCTATTGCCCTTATTTTCCAGTCATAATATATTTCCATTCTGGCCAGTCATCCATTGCTCGCTTATATCAAATTAATGTGAAAAGATTTCTAAAATTGAAAATTATGTTGACTTTTTTTTTTTAAAGAGAATTCGTTATTTCCTTCTGTTTACCTTAAACATATTTCATTTCCTCTTCTTCTTGGTAAAAGTGATCTCTTTTTCCTTAATACTATAAATATAAATTTCCCATTAGTTAAATGTTACTTGTCTTTAAAATTTTGAACATGTACTCTCAAGGGTCTTAATTATTATTGTTAATATCTTATGACCCTGATTCCCTTTGCCCAACCTTTTTGACAGGATGTGTATCCCTATGGGATACTGGGATTTCTAGATCTTACTCAAAGGAGTTTTGAGACCCTGGTTGTTGGGCATCCCCCTCTGATCCCAAGCAGGGGTGTATAGGAATTTTCTTCTCCTACATTTATGAGTTTTGAGAGCAGAGCTTGTTATTTCAGATTGCCCTTTAATTGTATTAGTTTCCAATTTGGAAACTTTAATTGTTTCTCTTAGCCCCAATTTTAATCTTAAAACCTCTCCTTTGTGCATGCCCTTTTACATGTGGAGAATTTAAGGTTTTTGAGAAGAAGCAGAGGGAAGATTCCATTCTCACTGTGTTCCTTTTGATTATGTCATTGTCTCTTAAGCTTTTTATTCTTATCCATCTAAAAGGTTATTATTACCTTCAGATAACAACTGTAAGTGGAGCTAAAGATATCTTTCACTACTGTTCTCACCATTTTCTTTGTCTGAACAGTAGTCTGAATATATTAATATGCTATACTGGCCATTGTTCTATAAAAATAAACAACAACAAAAAACCCAAACTCAACAGAGATGGCCTGACTGTACTTGTCTAGAGCCAGATATAACATGTATTTCTTTCCTAAGGCAGTAGAAATTCTTTGATGAGGTAGAGTCTGTTCCGTAGAGACCAACACTGCTGTGCTCCTGGCTCTATAAGTCTTTCTATTTGCTCCCTTCTTTCTTGTCTGGTTATCCTTTAACCTTAAACATGCACCTGCATTTTTAATGGCTTCCTTTTCTATTTTCAGATAACTTTTGTGCACTCTTCCTTACCCTGAGAAGAGTGCACATTTGAAAACTGACTTTGAATTCAAGAGAGGGCTACGCTTGGGTGCAGATTTTCCGCTTTGCTTCTCTTTCTAGAGAGAAGTGAGCTGACTCCATCACCTAACTGCCCAGTCTATGGACTGTCCCCTGGTCCTCTCGAGGCTCATTGTCAACATTTCACAGAGGGAGGAAAACGTCAATATTCTGGTTTGGGCAGAGAATAGGAAACTATTAACTGCCTACTTGTTCTACAGGGTTGGGGGTCCTCTGAGATAACAGAGTGGCAAATACAGACAGCTTTATGGAAGAGGGTATAGTTTGGTGTTATTACAGTATATCTATTATTACAGTATTATGCATGTTTATACAACATAGCTCTCTCTGTACATATTTTCTTCTCATTTTCTCTATGTTTTAGGAGTCTGACACTCAATTTTATCTTGCAAGGCTGTAAGCTGTATTTAAAAGAACACAAAAATCAAATTAGGAGACCCAGGTACTGGCTCATGAACTGTCTGCCATATAAACGCTAGTTGTTATTGTTACTACTAATAACAATGGCTAGCAGTTTACTGAATGCCTACCATGGGTTATGCTTTTTTTTTTTACATGCATTAGCTCATTGAATCCTCACGACAGCCCTGTAAGGGAATTATTATTATCCTCATATAACAGGAGAGGAAACCAAGGTTTAGAAAGGTTAAGTGACACCCAACATCACACCTCAAGTGGTATTTGAACCCAGATTTGTATGATCACAGAGCACATACTCTTTATCACCGTACCGTACATTTTTTTCTAGTATTAGTGATAACTATAATAAGAGTAATACATAGAGGTAAATGCTGCATGATCATTTACTTTGTCCCTCTCAAAACTGGTAGAACAAATCATTTAACTTTGGAGCTAAAATGAATACAAAAGATCACTTAGAAACCGAAGCACCAGGAAAGGAAGTGCCTTTCCTAAGCCGACAGTCAACCCCAGAGCTGGCAACCTGAACTCCAAATGATCTTGACTGTATGTGAGCTCCATTTCCTGGCCTCTTCTCATTTATTGTGTATTCCTCTTTCAGGGATCATAGATTTCATATCTTGGATGGAGGCCATGAACTCACATGGTTCTAAAGAAGGAAATCATGCCTGGTCTTCTTTTGATGCGGGTTCACTAGGTAGGATCACTTCCAGCCCACTTTTGCAAGTTACAGTTTCCTAAAAAGAATAAACTCACTGCACATTGTCTCCTTATATTGCGCTATCAGGCCTCTTGGGTCACTCTAGCAGTTTCCACTACAGTCTTCACGGATGGGACCAAACTGACAATGGAGATACCATTGTCTGCTTCAAGGAACAGCAAAGAATCAGAAAACTCAGACCAAGTGGGCTTAAATAAGGGATTTATTATCAAATAAATCAAGAGATCTAGATGGAGGGGCATCACAGTGATGGTCAATTAAGGGGCTCCATGACGTCAGTAAGGATCCATGTTCTTTCCACCTGCCAATGTCAGTAAGTCACTTATCTCCCTTCATGGTTTCAAATAACTATAGTAGTTCCAAGCATCCCATCCTCATTTTGGCCAATGTCCAGAGGCAGAAATGGGGACAATGGTAAAGAGGCTCTTCCCAGGAATCACCCCCTGCTTACTGGCCAGAATAGGATCACATGTCATTTCCTAAGACCATCCCCAGTAAGGGAATAAAATTACCATGATTGATTTAAACTAATTAAGATTTACCCCTGTAGAAATGAGATGGGTCCAGGCTTCCCAGAAGTCTTGTAGAGGAATGTGAATTCTCGATGAACATTGGGGTCTTGATGGCAGGAAAGAAGGGGGAACGGTCACTGATTAGGCCTCTTGACATGACATCTATCAGACTGAAATCATTTTTAAACTAAAAATGAAGTATTTTTGCATCATGTAATTTGTCATTTTTCTTTACCCAATTATTGATATACCAAAAACTTCTGTCAGAAAATTATACTGTTAAATTAAGAAAATGATCAGTGCTGGCAAAAGTCTACTGAAATACTCTTACTCATTATTGACAGCACTATAAAGGACATTTGACCTTTTGAAAATCCACTCGGCGATGTACTGAGATGCAAAAATATTCTTGTGACTTAGTAATTCTGATTCTGGGTAGCTCTTCTAAGGAATCAATCCAAACTAAGGGGAAAACTATCAACAAGAAGATATTAATTACAATATTATTCAGAGTAAAAAAAATTGGCAACAACTAACGGGGAGGTGCCATGGTGTAGTGGAAATTTTGCCCAGTTCCAAGTGGCATTGACTTGGAATTGGGCAAAATTGAGCATAGACCTAGCTTTATCTCTACTTGTTCCAACTTCTCTGAACTTGTAACGGTGATCATATATTTGATGTTTGAGGATTATAGAAAATGCATATAGAGCCCTATTTACATAGTGGTCACACAGTGAGTGGTGCACACACCCACACACCATCTAGAACCAAGGAAATCAAGGTTATCTCCTTTATAGACTTATGCAGATATTAAAATCTATATTAATTAAGACTTTGAGCCAGCAGAGAAACTTGTTTATATAATAATAGAAAACATAAAATCAGGATACAGAATGACTACCAATTTAAAAAAATACTGTGTAATAAAGAAGAAAATCCAGTACATGTTAGAGTTACGTCAGGCTTAATAGGATGATGGATAATTTTTGCTTATTTTTTCTGTATTTTGATATTACATTTATAGTGGAATAATTTTTTTTAATGCAAACCTATAAGCAAAGCTTAACTGGATAACTCTTTAATATTTCCTTCTTCTTTTCCATGAACACATTGAGTTAAATTCTTCTTTTCCATGAACACATTGAGTTAAATTCTTCTTTTCCATGAACACATTGAGTTAAATTCTTCCACCTTTTTTTTTTTTTTGAATGAGCAGAGCTTTTACTTTATTTACTTTTGGCTGCATTGGGTCTTTGTTGCTGCGTGCAGGCTTTCTCCAGTTGCGGCTGGCGGGGGCTGCTCTTTGTTGCGGTGTGTGGGCTTCTCACTGCGATGGCTTCTCTTGTTGTGGAGCACGGGCTCTAGGCACGTGGGCTTCAGTAGTTGTGGCACGCAGGCTCAGTAGTTGTGGCGCACGGGCTTAGTAGTTGTGGCGCATGGGCTTAGTTGCTCCGCGGCATGTGGTATCTTCCTGGACCAGGGCCCGAACCCCTGTCCCCTGCACTGGCAGGCGGATTCTTAACCACTGTGCCACCAGGAAAGCCCTTCCACCTTTTTTTCATGGTCTGGTCTAGATATATCCAAGAATGAGCTTTGTTATCGCCCTTTCTGCATTAGTTGATATATTTTCATATTTTTCTAGGAAAGTTTTCTTCTGCTATTCTCCCCGTTAGCTTTCTTTAAACATGTTGTTAGTGTACTTTTCCCTCCCTGACATTCCTCTGTCAATATTTTCTGTGGGCTTCTCATTGGTTCTCCATACTACTTTTGTCTTTTAAATTGTCTCACATTGATTGTACTTGTCACCACCTTCTTCATGTCTTTTTTCCTACAATTGCCCATCAATCATGCCCATCTTGAAGGCTGAGAAGAACTTTCTGGTCATTAATTACTTGGCTTACCTTCACCTGTTCTCCTTTCTAAAACTTACTCATCTCTACAAATCATTCACAAGAGTATCGAGACATGCTCAAATTGATGGGAAAACTGAAGAACAAGGTCAGAATGCAGTTAGGAACCAACAGAAGCTGAACAGCGTCAAGGGCGTGCCATAGAAACAGCCTGGTTAAGATGCTGCCACTGGCGCAGCAGCTAATGGGGCCATTGAACACTGTCACTGAGAACAGAATTAACGCTGCCTATGCTTTTTTATTTTCTTTTGAGCCAGCAATTTCATTCTTTCTTTTTTTTAACATCTTTATTGGAGTATAATTGCTTTACAATGGTGTGTTAGTTTCAGCTGTATAACAAGGCGAACCAGCTATACATATACCCGTATCTCCTCCCTCTTGCGTCCCCCTCCCACCCTAGCTATCCCACCAGTCTAGGTGGACACAGAGCACCGAGCTGATCTCCCTGTGCTATGCGGCTGCTTCCCACTAGCTATCTATTTTACATTTGGGAGTGTATATATGTCCATGCCACTCTCTCACTTCATCCCAGCTTACCCTTCCCCCTACCCGTGTCCTCAAGTCCATTCTCTATGTCTGCATCTTTATTCCTGTCCTGGCCCTAGGTTCTTCAGAACCTTTATTGTTTTTACATTCCATATATATGTGTTAGCATAAGGTATTTGTTTTTCTCTTTCTGACTCACTCTGTATGACAGTCTCTAGGTCCATCCACCTTGCTACAAATAACTCAGTTTCCTTTCTTTTTATGGCTGGGTAATATTCTATTGTATATACGTGCCACATCTTCTTTATCCATTCTTCTGTCAATGGACACTTAGGTTGCTTCCATGTCCTGGCTATTGAAAATAGAGCTGCAATGAACATCGTAGTACATGACTCTTTAGAATTATGGTTTTCTCAGGGTATATGCCCAGTAGTGGGATTGATGGGTCATATGGTGGTTCTATTTTTAGTTTTTTGAGGAACGTCCATAATGTTCTCCATAGTTGCTGTATCAATTTACATTCCTACCAACAGTGCAAGAGGGTTCCCTTTTACCACACCCTCTCCAGCATTTATTCTTTGTAGATTTTTTGATGATGGCCATTCTGACTGGTGTGAGGTGATACCTCATTGTAGTCTTGATTTGCATTTCTCTAATGATTAGTGATGTTGAGCATCCTTTCATGTGTTTGCTGGCAATCTGCATATCTTCTTTGGAGAAATGTCTATTTAGGTCTTCTGCCCATTTTTGGATTGGGTTGTTTGTTTTTTTGATATTGATCTGCATGAGCATATACATGGTAAATTTTGGAGATTAATCTTTTGTCAGTAGCTTCATTTGCTAATATTTTCTCCCATTCTGAGGGTTGTCTTTTCATCTTGTTTATGGTTTCCTTTGCTGTGCAAAAGCTTTTAAGTTTCATTAGGTCCCATTTGTTTATTTTTGTTTTTATTTCCATTACTCTAGGAAGTGGTTCAAAAAGGATCTTGCTGTGATTTATGTCATAGAGTGTTCTGCCTATGTTTTCCTCTAAGAATTTTATAGTGTCTGGCCTTACATTTAGGTCTTTAATCCATTTTGAGTTTATTTTTGTGTATGGTGTTATGGAGTGTTCTAATTTCATTCTTTTGCATGTAGCTGTCCAGTTTTCCCAGCACCACTTATTGAAGAGGCTGTCTTTTCCCCATTGTATATTCTTGTCTCCTTTATCAAAGATAAGGTGACCATATGTGCATGGGTTTATCTCTGGGCTTTCTATTCTGTTCCACTGATCTATATTTCTGTTTTTGTGCCAGTACCATACTGTCTTGATTACTGTAGCTTTGTAGTATAGTCTGAAGTCCAGGAGCCTGATTCCTCCAACTCCATTTTTCTTTCTCAAGATTGCGTTGAATCTGTAGATTGCTTTGGGTGGTATAGTAATTTTCACAATGTTGATTCTTCCAATCCAAGAACATGGTATATCTCTCCATCTGTTTCTATCATCTTTAATTTCTTTCATCAGTGTCTTATAGTTTTCTGCATACAGGTGTTTTGTCTCCTTAGGTAGGTTTATTCCTAGGTATTTTGTTCTTTTTATTGCAGTGGTAAATGGGAGTGTTTCCTTAATTTCTCTTTCAGATTTTTCATCATTAGTGTATAGGAATGCCAGAGATTTCTGTGTATTAATTTTGTATCCTGCTACTTTACCAACTTCATTGATTAGCTCTAGTAGTTTGCTGGTAGCATCTTTAGGATTCTCTATGTATAGTATCATGTCATCTGCAAACAGTGACAGTTTTACTTCTTCTTTTTCAATTTGTATTCCTTTTATTTCTTTTTCTTCGCTGATTGTTGTGGCTAAAACTTCCAAAACTATGTTGGATAATAGTGGTGAGAGTGGGCAACCTTGTCTTTTTCCTGATCTTAGTGGAAATGGTTTCAGTTTTTCACCATTGAGAAGGATGTTGGCTGTGGGTTTGTCATATATGGCCTTTATTATGTTGAGGTAACTTCCCTCTATGCCTACTTCCTGGAGGGTTTTTATCATAAATGCGTGTTGAATTTTGTTGAAAGCTTTTTCTGCATCTATTGAGATGATCACATGGCTTTTCTCCTTCAATTTGTTAATATGGTTTATCACATTGATTGATTTGCGTATATTGAAGAATCCTTGCATTTCTGGGATAAACCCCACTTGATCATGGTGTATGATCCTTTTAATGTGCTGTTGGATTCTGTTTGCTAGTATTTTGTTGAGGATTTTTGCATCTATGTTCATCTGTGATATTGGCCTGTAGTTTTCTTTCTTGGTGACATCTTTGTCTGGTTTTGGTATCAGGGTGATGGTGCCCTAGTAGAATGAGTTTGGGAGTGTTCCTCCCTCTGCTATATTTTGTAAGAGTCTGAGAAGGATAGGTGTTAGCTCCTCTCTAAATGTTTGATAGAATTCACCTGTGAAGCCACCTGGTCCTGAGCTTTTGTTTGTTGGAAGATTTTTAATCACAGTTTCAATTTCAGAGCTTGTGATTGGCCTCTTTATATTTTCTATTTATTCCTGGTTCAGTCTTGGAAGGTTGTGCTTTTCTAAGAATTTGTCCATTTCTTCCAGGTTGTCCATTTTACTGGCATATAGTTGCTTTTAGTAATCTCTCATGATCCTTTGTATTTCTGCAGTGTCACTTGTTACTTCTCCTTTTTCTTTTCTAATTCTATTGATTTGTGTCTTCTCCCATTTTTTCTTGATGTGTCTGGCTAATGGTTTATCAAATTTTGTTTATCTTCTCAAAGAACCAGCTTTTAGTTTTATTCATCTTTGCTATTGTTTCCTTCATTTCTTTTTATTTCTGCTCTGATCTTTATGACTTCTTTCCTTCTGCTAACATTGGGGTGTTTTTGTTCTTCTTTCTCTACTTGCTTTAAGTGTATGGTTGGGTTGTTTATTTGAGATGTTCCTTTTTTCTTGAGGTAGGATTATATTGTTATAAACTTCCCTCTTAGAACTGCTTTTGCGGCATCCCATAGCTTTTGCGTCATTGTGTTTTCATTGTCATTTGTTTCTAGGTATTTTTTGATTTCCTCATTGATTTCTTCATTGATCTCTTGGTTATTTAGTAACATACTGTTAGCCTCCATGTGTTTGTATTTTTAACAGATTTTTTCTTGTAATTGATATCCAGTCTCGTAGTGTTGTGGTCGGAAAAGATACTTGATACAATTTCAATTTTCTTAAATTTACCAAGGCTTGATTTGTGACCCAAGATATGATCCTAGAGAATGTTCCATGAGAACTTGAGAAGAAAGTGTATTCTGTTGTTTTTGGATGGAATGTCCTATAAATATCAATTAATTCCATTTTGTTTAATGCGTCATTTAAAGCTTGTGTTTCTTTATTTATGATCATTTTGGATGATCTGTCCATTGGTGAAAGTGGAGTGTTAAAGTTGCCTACTATGATTGTGTTACTGTCAATTTCCCCTTTTATGGCTGTTAGCATTTGCCTTATGTATTGAGGTGCTCCTATGTTGGGTGCATAAATATTTACAATTGTTATATCTTCTTCTTGGATTGATCTCTTGATCATTATGTAGTGTCCTTCTTTGTCTCTTGTAATAGTCTTTATTTTAAAGTCCATTCTGTCTGATATAAGAATTGCTACTCCAGCTTTCTTTTGATTTCCATTTGCATGGAGTATCTTTTTCCATCCCCTCACTTTCAGTCTGTATGTGTCCCTAGGTCTCAAGTGGGTCTCTTGTAGACAGCATATGTACGGCTCTTGTTTTTGTATCCATTCAGCCAATCTATGTCTTTTGGTTGGAGCATTTAATCCATTTACATTTAAGGTAGTTATCAATATGTATGTTCCTATTACCAGTTTCTTAATTGTTTTGGGTTTGTTATTGTAAATCTTCTCCTTCTCTTGTATTTCTTGCCTAGAGAAGTGCCTTTAGCATTTGTTGTAGAGCTGGTTTCGTGGTGCAGAATTCTCTTAGCTTTTGCTTGTCTGTAAAGGTTTTAATTTCTCCATTGAATCTGAATGAGATCCTTGCTGGGTAGAGTAATCTTGGTTGTAGGTTTTTCCCTTCATCACTTTAAATATGTCCTGCCACTCCGTTTTGGCTTGCAGAGTTTCTGCTGAAAGATGAGCTGTTAACCTTATGGGGATTCACTTGTATGTTAATTGTTGCTTTTCCCTGGCTGATTTTAATATTTTTCTTTGTATTTAATTTTTGATAGTTTGATTAATATACGTCTTGGTGTGGTTCTCCTTGGATTTATCCTGTATGAGACTCTCTGTGCTTACTGGACTTGATTGACTATTTCCTTACCCCTATTAGGGAAGTTTTCAACTATAATCTCTTCAAATATTTTCTCACTCCCTTTCTATTTCTCTTCTTCTTCTGGGACCCCTATAATTCGAAAGTTGGTGCATTTAATGTTGTCTCAGAGGTCTCTGAGACTGTCCTCAATTCTTTCCATTTTTTTTTCTTTATTTTGCTCTGCAGTAGTTAGTTCCACTATTTTATCTTCCAGGTAAATTATTTCCACTATTTTGTCTTCCAGGTACTTATCTGTTCTTCTTCCTCAGTTATTCTGCTATTGACTCCTTCTAGAGAATTTTAACTTTCATTTATTGCGTTGTTCATCATTGTTTGTTTAGTCTTTAGTTCTTCTAGATCCTCGTTAAACATTTCTTGTATTTTCTCCATTCTATTTCCAAGATTTTGGATCATCTTCACTATTATTACTCTGAATTCTTTTTCAGGTAGACTGCCTATTTCCTCTTCATTTGTTTAGTCTGGTGGGTTTTTACCTTGCTCCTTCATCTGCTGTGTATTTCTCTTTCTTCTCATTTTGCTTAACTTACTGTGTTTGGGGTCTTCATTTCGCAGTCTGCTGGTTCGCAGTTCCTGTTGTTTTTGGTGTGTGCCCCCAGTGGTTGAGGTTGGTTCAGTGGCTTGTGTAGGCTTCCTGGTGGAGGGGACTGGTGCCTGTGTTCTGATGGATGAGGCTGGATCTTGTCTTTCTGGTGGGCAGGACTGCATCTGGTCGTGTGTTTTGGGCTGGCTGTGAACTTATTATGATTTTAGGCAGCCTCTCTGCTAATGGGTGGGTTTGTGTTCTTGTCTTGCTAGTTGTTTGGCATAGGGTGTCCAGCACTGGAGCTTGCTGGTCGTTGAGTGGAGCTATGTCTTAGCATTGAGATGATGATCCCTGGGAGAGCTTTTGCCGTTTGATATTACAAGGGGCTGGGAGGTCTCTGGTGGACCAATGTCCTGAACTCGGCTCTCCCATCTCAGAGGCTTAGGCCTGACACCCCACCAGAACACCAAGACACTGTCAGCCACATGGCATCACTTCGGGATCTCAGCAGAAGGAAACAGGTATCGTTGCGATAGGAAGGAACCATCACCAACACCCACACCGGGTTACTCTGGCAACAGAGCTCTCAGCAATTTCATTCTTGGTACTGAATCTCCTTGTCTACAGCCATCTATTATCCATCTGAATGACGTGGTACAGGTTTCTTAACATCTCTGCAGCTCTGTTTTCTCACCTTCCCTGCAGGGATGAAGAGAGCAGCAGAGGAGTCTTCACTTTTCTCCCTGCACTGGGTCCTGGGAGAACTGGAATGGCATTCACTACCCTGTGCTTTATGTGCTGAGAATGAGAGTCTGGGGTTGGAGCATCGGATGAGCTGCCTCTAGTCAGGTGTCCACACCCTCACTGCCATAAGTGGGGAGGCAGATATGGCTGCCAAGACTATACAAAGGAGGTTCCCCCACATGGGAAGAAGTTTCAGATCCTGGGCAGAAAGTAAATAAATAGAACCAGTGTCCTCTGCACTGTTTAGAATCCTAAGGTCCATATGACCTATGCTCTGACTTTATACTGTTATTCTATTTATTTATTTTTGGCTGTGTTGGGTCTTCATTGCTGCACACAGGCTTTTCTCTAGTTGTGGCAAGCAGGGGCTACTCTTCATTGTGGTGCATGGGCTTCTCATTGTAGTGGCTTCTCTTGTTGCGGAGCACGGGCTCTAGGCATGCAGTCTTCAGTAGTTGTGGCACGCAGGCTTCAGTTGTTGTGGCTCATGAGCTCTACAGTGCAGGCTCAGTAGTTGTGCACAGTCTTAGTTGCTCCATGGCATGTGTGATCTTCCCGGACCAGGGCTTGAACCTGTGTCCCCTGCATTGGCAGGTGGATTCTTAACCACTGTGCCACCAAGGAAGCCCCTATACTGTTATTCTACAGTATAGATACCTTCTGTTGTTTTTTTAATACTACTTTTATTTTTTTTTAAATATATTTATTTATTTATTTTTGGCTGTGTTGGGTCTTGGTTGCTGTGCGCAGGTTTTCTCTGGTTGCGGCGAAGGGGGGCTACTCTTCGTTGCGGTGCATGGGTTTCTCATTGCGGTGGCTTCTCTTGTTGTGTAGCACAGGCTCTAGGCACACAGGCTTCAGTAGTTGTGGCACGTGGGCTCAGCAGTTGTGGCTCAGGGGCTCTAGAGTGCAGGCTCAGTAGTTGTGGTGCATGGGTTTAGTTGTTCCGCGGCATGTGGGATCTCCCCAGACCAGGGATCAAACCTGTGTCCCCTGCATTGGCAGGCAGATTCTTCACCACTGTGCCGCCAGGGAAGTCCGTAGATACCTTCTTTCAAGCAGAATTCACCTAGGCAGCACTTTCTTTCTGCCTATTCATGAGCTGTTCTCTAGCTCTGGTATTGTATTATCAGGTAAGATGATATCTTTCACCTTCTTCTTATATAATGCCCTCGCTTCACAGAGGGTTTTGATTTTATATCTCTCCACAAAAGCAGCTTTTTCTGTAATGGCTCCCCCCATACCTGGTTCTTAACAAGTATGTCTGTCCCCTGACCTGTTACTTCCCCCATCCTAACACACATACCACACAGCACACATGTTAACTATTTTAACAGTTAACTGCATGTTAACTGCTTCCCCATTAAACTATAACCTCCTTGAGGGTGGATAGTGCCTCTCAATATTTTTATCCTCACACATATAATGCATTTAATAAATGCTAGCTGAATGAATGTTGCTTCCTTCTGTATCTTTTGTTCAGCGTTTTAAGGTAAGAATATGTCCTATATTTTCTGGACCAATTAGTAGGGAAATTTTCCTCTTTTCAGTAAAGAATACTCATTAACTGTCTAACTGGATATGATTCATTTTGTACCATTGTAAAACTTTATAATAGTTTCTGAAGTCATAGACGGTTCTTTGTCAGGCCACATCCCAATTTTGGTTCAGAAAAAGGTAATTCCTGTACTTACTATCAGAGCTATCACACACTTCTTGAAATGCTATAAAAAAGGAGACAGACACTTCAGTGAAATTTCTTCTCACAAAGACCAAAAACAAACCCTCAAGTGAAACTTTCTGGAGTCTTACATATCTGTCTGATTGCAACTTTTCTGTTTTCAAGCACAAATGTAAGGGAGTGACGATTTTAGCTTATGCCGAGGCCAGGTTCACTGCTGGGGTCTGGCTTCTTTGCTGACAGTCAGGCAGTTCCCCAGTGGGTGTCCCCTTTATGGGGCTGCCACTCAATTTCTGTCAAAAGGTTAGTTTAGAAAAATCATGCCTGTATGCTTTGCCCTGAAGGATGTGTACTATGGCCATCCTGCAGCCAAATCAATTCCTACCCTATCAGACCACCTTCCTAGAACAAAGCTTTATATTGGCTCCTTTTACTATTCTGAAATGAAATGCTTGAGAATCATAAGCTATTTACACATTAAAATTTTTTTAATCAAAATACTATATTAACTAGAATATAAAGAAGACATAAAAGGAGATTAAGTTATAATACAATGTGGTATATTTCAATATGAAGTATTAAATGCTGAGCACAGCCACTCCAGAAGGAAAAATGAAGCAGTCAGATGCTTCACCTGTGACAGCTATCCATGCAGGTTGGTAAAGGTGGGTTGTATATGGTGAATAACTTTGGTTTAAATTCCAAACAAAACTGAGAGCTTCTCTTGATTCATATAGAAGGTGCATTCCTGAAAAATTCACTGATCAAAACCTATGCGAATAAATATTTTGGGCCTATATACAAAATAAAGTAAGGGTCTACACTAAAAAAAAAGTAGAAACTCTCCCCCCCAAGTTTTTATTATGAAAAATTTCAAATATATAGAAGAGTGAAAAGAATAGCAAAATGAATACTGGTGTATACCGTTCACCAAAATTCAACTTTTTTTTTTTTTTCAGAATCATTTGAAAGTGTTTGTAGATATTACACTTTACTTCATTATGCAGCTTCTAAGAATAAGGATATTTTCTTACATATTCACAATACTGCTATCATGTCAAAAAAATTAACAGTAATTTCATAATATTATCTAATATCTAGTCCATGTGCGAAATTCTTCAATTGACCCAACCATTACTTTCACAACTGTGATTTTTAAAAATCAGGATCCAATTCATCTATTGTTTTTATTATGTTTTACTAGTTTCTTTTAATCCAGAACAATCCCTCCACCATTTTTTTCCCATGACATTAACTTTTTTTTTGGAAGAATCCAGGCCAGTTGTCTTGTACCACGTTCAGATTCCTGTAACTTCTTGACATATCTACCATTCATCTTTGAAAGCAACTTTGCTTTTCCTTCCTTAGAACTTGAATTATCCATTTATCCAAGGGTCTCTAATTACTTTTAGTGGGAGATGTATTTAGAAACCAAAATCTGGGAACTAGTTGTGCTCATTGTTTTGAGGGTGTCCCTTTCAGCGAGCAGAGGCAAGGATGTGTAGGTAATTTTTTGTAATTGAGTTCTTATGCTATTTCTAATTCAAATGAAACATTACAGAAATTCTCCCTTTATTATATATTTTTATCTCTTTTCTTAAGCTAAAAATTTTGGTTTCTACTAACTATTTACTTATTTGCTTTCTTCTGCAATATATAAAAGGTACTTTAAAAAATATAGTACCAGTAGTACTACTGACTCTAAACGTTCTGAATCAAGTTCAAGATTTCTTTACAGTTTTGTCCTTAGAGTGTATCCCCCTAAGAATGAATTGTCAGAGAACTGCATTTAAAAGTTACTGGAAATAATTCTCCTTGCCATTATATTTATGTTATGGTGATAGTTAGGTTCATTTGTTTGCATGTAATTTTAGTTTTTTCTTTTGATTTAATATTTCAAAAATAGGTGAAACATAAACATAATTTAAAAGTTAAAACTATTTATTCTAATAGAATTACCAAATGATCCAGTAATCCCACTCCTGGGCATATACCTGGATAAAATTATAATTCAAAAAGATACATGCGAGGAGATTGGTTCAAGATGGTGTAGTAGAAGGATGTGCGTGCACTCCCTCTTGCGAGAGCACTGGAATCACAACTAACTGCTGAATGATCATTGACAGGAAAACACTGGGACACCAAAAAATATACCCCACATCCAAAGACAGGAGAAGCAGCAATGAGACAGTAGGAAGGGCACAATCACAATAAAATCAAATCCCATAACCACTGGGTGGGTGACTCACAAACTGGAGAACAATTATACCACAGAAGCCCACCCAATGGAATGAAGGTCCTGAGCCCCACGTCAGGCTTCCCAACCTGGGGGTCTGTCAATGGGAGGAGGAATTCCCAGAGAATCAGACTTTGAAGGCTAACAGGATTTGACTGCAGGACTTTGACAGGACTGGGGGAAACAGAAACCCCACTCTTGGAGGGCACACACAAAGTGGTATGCCCATCAGGACCCATGGGGAAGGAGCAGTGACCCCACAGGAGACTGAACCAGACCCACCAGCTAGTGTTGGGGGGTCTCCTGCAGAGGCAACGTGTGGCTGTGTCTTACTGAGGGGACAGGGACGCTGGCAGCAGAAGTTCTGGGAAGTGCTCGTTGGCGTGAGCCCCCCTGGAGGGGGGCCACCATTAACCCCACCAAAAAGCCTGTAGCCTCAATGCTGGGTCACCTCAGGCCAAACAACCAACAGGGAGGGAAATAAGTCCCACCCATCAGCAGACAAGTGGATTAAAGTTTTACTGAGCTCTGCCCACCAGAGCAACAACCAGCTCTAACCACCAGTCCGTCCCATCAGGAAGCTTGCACGAGCCTCTTAGATAGCCTAATCCATCAGAGGGCAGACAGCAGAAGCAAGAAGAACTACAATCCCACAGCCTGTGGAACAAAAACCACATTCACAGAAAGATAGGAAAAATAAAAAGGCAGAGGACTATGTACCAGATGAAGGAACAAGATAAAACCCCAGAAAAACAACTAAATGAAGTAGAGATAGGCAATCTTCTAGAAAAAGAATTCAGAATAATGATAGTGAAGATGATTCAGGAGCTCGGATAAAGAATGGAGGCAAAGATGGAGAAGATGCAAGAAATGTTTAACAAAGACCTAGAAGAATTAAAGAACGAACATACAGAGATGAATACAATAACTGAAATGAAAAATACACTAGAAGGAATCAATAGCAGAATAACTCAGGCAGAAGAACGGATAAATGATGTGGAAGACAGAATGGTGGAATTCACTGCTGTGGAACACAATAAAGAAAAAAGAATGAAAAGCAATGAATACAGCCTAAGAGATCTCTAGGAAAACATTAAACACACCAACATTCACATTATAGTGGTCCCAGAAGGAGAAGAGAGAGAGAAAGGACCCAAGAAAATATATGAAGAGATTATAGTCGAAAACTTCCCTAACATCGGAAAGAAAATAGCCGCCCAAGTCCAGGAAGCACAGAGAGTCCCAGGCAGGATAAACCCAAGGAGAACCATGCCGAGACACATAGTAATCAAACTGACAAACATTAAAGACAAAGAAAAATTATTAAAAGCAACAAGGGAAAAGTGACAAATAACATTCAAGGGAACTCCCATAAGGTTAACAGCTGATTTCTCAGCAGAAACTCTATCAGCCAGAGGGAATGGCATGATATATTTAAAGTGATGAAAGGGAAGAACTTACAACCAAGATTACCCAGCAAGGATCTCATCCAGATTCAACAGAGAAATCAAAAGCTTTACAGACAAGCAAAAGCTAAGAGAATTCAGCACCAGCAAACCAGCTCTACAACAAATGCTAAAGGAACTTCTCTAAGTGGGAAACACAAGAGAAGAAAAGTACATACAAAAGCAAACCCAAAACAATTAAGAAAATGGTAATAGGAACATACATATCAATAATTACCTTAAATGTGAATGGATTAAATGCTCCAACCAAAAGACAGAGGCTCACTGAATGGATACAAAAACAAGACCCATATATATGCTGCTGACAAGAGACCCACTTGAGACCTAGGGGCACATACAGACTGAAAGTGAGGGGATGGAAAAAGATATCCCATGCAAATGGAAATAAAAAGAAAGCTGGAGTAGCAATGCTCATATCAGATAAAATAGACTTTAAAATAAAGAATATTACAAGAGACAAGGAAGGACACTACATAATGATCAAGAGATCAATCCAAGAAGCAGATATAACAATTATAAATATATATGCACCCAACATAGGAGCACCTCAATACATAAGGCAAATGCTAACAGCTATAGAAGAGGAAATTGACAGTAACACAATAAGGGTAGGGGACTTCAACACCTTGCTTACAACAAGGGACAGATCATCCAGACAGAAAATTAATAAGGAAACACAGGCTTTAAATGACACAATAGACCAGATAGATTTAATTGATGTTTATAGGACATTCCATCTGAAAACAGCAAATTACACTTTCTTCTCAAGTGCACGTGGAACATTCTCCAGGATAGATCACATATTGGGTCACAAATGAAGCCTTGGTAAATTTAAGAAAATTGAAATCATATCAAGCATCTTTTCTGACCACAACGCTATGAGATTAGAAAGCAATTACAGGGGAAAAAAATGTAAAAAACACAAACACATGGAGGCTAAACAATATGTAACTAAATAACCAAGAGATCACTGAAGAAATCAGAGAGGAAATCAAAAAATACCTAGAGACAAATGACAAAGAAAACACGATGATCCAAAACCTATGGGATGCAGCAAAAGCAGTTCTAAGACAGAAGTTTATAGCAGTACAATCCTACCTCAAAAAACAAGAAAAATCTCAAATAAACAATCTAACCTTACACCTAAAGGAACTAGAGAAAGAGGAACAAACAAAACCCAAAGTTAGTAGAGGGAAAGAAATCATAAAGATCAGAGCAGAAATAAATGAAATAGAAACAAAGGAAACAATAGCAAAGATCAATAAAACTAAAAGCAGTTCTTTGAGAAGATAAACAAAATTGATAAACCATTAGCCAGACTCATCAAGAAAAAGAGGGAGAGGACTCAAATCAACAAAATTAGAAATGAAAAAGGAGAAGTTACAACAGACACCACAGAAATACAAAGCATCATGAGAGGCTACTACAGGCAACTCTATGCCAGTGAAATGGACACCTAGAAGAAATGGACAAATTCTTAGAAAGGTATAACCTTCCAAGACTGAACCAGGAAGAAATAGAAAATATGAACAGACCAATCACAAGTAATGAAATTGAAATTGTGATTAAAAATCTTCCAACAAACAAAAGTCCAGGCTCAGATGGCTTCACAGGTGAATTCTATCAAACATTTAGAGAAGAGCTAACACCTATCAGTCTTAAACTCTTCCAAAAAATTGCAGAGGAAGGAACACTCCCAAATGCATTCTATGAGGCCACAATCACTCTGATACCAAAATGAGACAAAGATACTACAAAAAAAGAAAATTACAGACTAATATCATTGATGAATATAGACGCAAAAATCCTCAACAAAATACTAGCAAACAGAATCCAACAAACACATTAAAAGGATCATAAACCATGATCAAGTGGGATTTATCCCAAGGATGCAAGGATTCTTCAATATATGCAAATCAATCAATGTGATACACCACATTAACAAATTGAAGAATAAAAACCATATGATCATCTCAATAGATGCAGAAAGAGCTTTTAACAAAATTCAACACCCATTTATGATAAAAGCTCTCCAGAAAGTGGGCATAGAGGGAACCTACCTCAACATAATAAAGGCCATATACGACAAACCCACAGCAAACATCACTCTCAATGGTGAAAAACTGAAAGCATTTCCTCTCAGATCAGGAACAAGTCAAGGATGTCCACTCTTGCCACTATTATTCAACATAGTTTCGGAAGTCCTAGCCACTGCAATCAGAGAAGAAAAAGAAATAAAAAGAATACAAATTGGAAAAGAAAAAGTAAAACTGTCACTCTCTGCAGATGACATGATACTATACACAGATAATCCTAAAGATGCCACCAGAAAACTACTAGAGCTAATCAATGAATTTGGTAAAGGAGCAGGATACAAAATTAATGCACAGAAATCTCTTGCATTCCTATACGCTAACAATGAAAGATCAGAAAGAGAAATTAAGGAAACAATCCCATTCACCATTGCAACAACAAGAATAAAATACCTAGGAATAAACCTACCTAAGGTGGTAAAAGACCTATACTCAGAAAACTATAACACTGATGATAGAAATCAAAGATGACACAAACAGATGGAGAGATATACCATGTTCTTGGAATGGAATAATCAATACTGTGAAAATGTCTATACTACCCAAAGTAATTTACAGATTCAATGCAATCCCTATCAAATTACCAATGGCAATTTTTACAGAGCTAGAACAAAAAATCTTAAAATTTGTTTGGAGATACAAAAGACCCCAAATTGCCAAAGCAATCTTGAGGGAAAAAAGTGGAGCTGGAGGAATCAGACTCCCTGACTTCAGACTATACTACAAAGCTACAGTAATCAAGACAATATGGTACCGGCACAAAAACAGAAATGTAGATTAATGGAGCAGTATAGAAAGCCCAGAGATAAACTCATGCACCTATGGTCAACTAATATATGACAAAGGAGGCAAGGATATACAATGGAGAAAAGACAGTCTCTTCAATAAGTGGTGCTGGGAAAATTGGACTGCTATATGTAAAAGAATGAAATTAGAACACTCCCTAACACCATACACAAAAGTAAACTCAAAATGGATTAAGGCCCTAAATGTAAGACCAGACACTATAAAAGTCTTAGAGGAAAATATAGGAAGAACACTCTTGGGCATAAATCACAGCAAGATCTTTTTTGACCCACCTCCTAGAGTAATGGAAATAAAAACAAAAATAAACAAATGGGACCTAATGAAACTTAAAAGCTATTGCACAGCAAAGGAAACTATAAACAAGATGAAAAGACAACCCTCAGAATGGGAAAAAATATTTGCAAACGAATCAATGGACAAAGGATTAATCTCCAAAATATATAAACAGCTCATGCAGCTCAATATTAAAAAAACAAACAACCTAATCAAAAAATGGGCATAAAATCTAAATAGGCATTTCTCCAAAGAAGACATACAGATGACCAAGAGGCACATGAAAACCTGCTCAACATCACTAATTATTAGAGAAATGCAAATGAAAACTGCAATGAGGTATCACCTCACACCAGTTAGAATGGGCATCATCAGAAAATCTACAAACATCAAATGCTGGAGATGGTGTGGAGCAAAGGGAACCCTCTTGCACTGTTGGTGGGAATGTAAATTGATACAGCCACTTTGGAGAATAGTATGGAGGTTCCTTTAAAAACTAAAAAGAGAATTACCATATGACCCAGCAATCCCACTACTGGGCATATACCCAGAGAAAACCATAATTCAAAAAGACACATACACCCCAATGTTCATTGCAGCACTATTTACAATAGCCAGGTCATGGAATCAATGTAAATGCCCATCGACAGATGAATGGATAGAGAAGATGTGCTACATATATACAATGGAATACTACTCAGCCATAAAGGGGAACGAAATTGGGTCATTTGTAGAGACGTGGATGGACCTAGAGACTTTCATACAGAGTGAAGTAAGTCAGTAAGAAAAAAACAAATATCGTATATTAACACATGTATGTGGAATCTAGAAAAATGGTACAGATGAACCGTTTTGTAAGGCAGAAATAGAGACACAGGTGTAGAGAACAAACGTATGGACACCAAGGGAGGAAAGTGGTGGGGTGGTGGGGGTGGGATGAATTGGGAGATTGGGATTGACATATATACACTAATATGTATAATATAGATTAATAAGAACCTGCTGTATGAAAAAAATAAAAATAAAATTCGAAAAAACTCTGATACATGCACTCCTATGTTCTTAGCAGCACTATTTACAATAGCCAAAACATGGAAACAATCTAAATGTCTATCGACAGATGAATGGATAAACAAGATGTGGTACATATATACAATGGAATACTACTCAGCCATAAAAAAGAAATGAAGTAATGCCATTTGCAGCAACATGGATGCAACTAGAGATTATCACACTAAGTGAAATAAGTCAGAAAGAGAAAGACAAATACCATATGATCTCACTTATATGTGGAATCTAAAATATGCCACAAATGAACCAATCTACAGAAACAGAAACAGACTCACATAGAGAACAGATTTGTGGTTGCCAAGGGGGAGTGGGGGAGTGAGAGGGATGGACTGGGAATTTGGGGTTGGTAGATGCAAACTATCACATTTAGAAGGGATAAACAACAAGGTCCTAATGTATAGCACAGGGAACTATATTCAATATCCTGTGATAAACCATAATGGAAAAGACTATAAAAAATGTATGTCTGTGTATACCTGAGTCACTTTGCTCTACAGAAGAGATTGGCACAGCACTGTAAATCAACTATACTTCAATAAAAAGAGTAAAGTTATTCTAAGAGAATTCTTGCCCCATTCCTACCCCCTCCACTTCATTTTCCTCCCTCAACCTCCCATGAGTAATGATTTTCATTTTTGGCTTATTATTCTAGGGTTTCCCTTTCTTTCTAATATAAAAGGGTAGCATACCATATGCTATAGATATTATACATATCTTAAAGTCACTCCATGTCAACCTTCCTAATTCTTTTTTTAGGGCTATATCACACTCTATTGTATAGATGTTCCTTAGCTGATTCAACCAGGGACAATATAATTCCCCATTTACAGACATTTGTATTCTTTCCGGTCTTTTAAAATTCCAGCTAATGTGGCAACAAGTAACCTGTGCACATGTTGTTTCGTATTTGTACAGGTGTAACTTGAGAGTGGATTCCTAGAAGTAGAATTGCTGGGTCAAATATTTAGAGTTTTAGATATTGCCAAATTCTTCTTCTTCTAGAAGTTTCACCATCTTGCCTTCCCACCAGCTATCTATGAGAGCATGTGATAACAAGCTTTCCGTCTCCATGACCATCCAGTACTATATTTATAAAGCCTCGAGGGATATGGGAAGGTTTTTGTTGTCTGCCACCCACTGCAGGATGTCCAGGGCCCTGCCTGCTGACTGCCAGGAACCAGCCTCACATTGTGATGACCCAAAACTTCAGCATAAATTTCCAAAATGCCCCAGTAAGAGCCTTGCTTTAGATTACTGTAAAATTACCTTTGGGATTAAGAGGGGCCTTTGGAGAGCTCTGTATCTGGGCTGGTGTTTTTCTTCCTGAACGATTGCTTTTACTGAATGGCATTATTCTACTTGCCCTCAAGGAAGAACATGATGAGAAGTGGCCTTGTGAAGCTGCTCGTTAGAACTTCTGTAGGGAGGGTCTTGCTCCCAACAGCCCACAGGGCTCTGTTTTCAGAGGTGCTTGGGGAAAATGTTTCTCTTGCATCAACCCCAGGAGGAGTTCTGTTTCCCTTGCCATTGTCCTCTGAAGGCTGTGAGTCACAAACTTGAGCCTGCTCTCCTGTTTGCACTAGGGGCTGGAGCACTACTAGACCAATCTGTGTTCTACTTCTGGCTCATGCATTAGATTTTGTAATTTGCATTTTTTGGATGAAACTCACCCCTGAATTCATCTAATTTTCCTATACTTTTTTTTTTTTTTTTTTGCAGTACGCGGGCCTCTCACTGTTGTGGCCTCTCCCATTGCAGAACACAGGCTCCGGATGCGCAGGCTCAGCGGCCATGGCTCACAGGCCCAGCCCTTCCGCGGCATGTGGGATTCTCCCGGACCGGGGCACGAACCCGTGTCCCCTGCATCGGCAGGCAGAGTCTCAACCACTGCGCCACCAGGGAAGCCCCCTATACTTTTAATTTCTCTTTGCCTTGTTTTCCTGACTTATGGACTTTAAAATCAATGGAATTATATGATTTTCTAAATTGTGTTAAATGAATAAAAATGAAGCACCAACCTCCCAAGATTGTTGTTTGGATTTTGCATGGAGGACACCTAGCACGTGCGTGGCCGAGAGGAAGAGCACATTGTTTCCATCCCTGTGTCCCACTGTTCCTCTCCCTTCCCTGCCCTGCAGCACACCCTGCTGCCCATCACAGCACTCCCTGCTTTCCACGACTAAACACAAGGTTCATGGGCTCCCTGGGTCCTCTGTCTGCCTTTCTATTTAGGCCTCCAGACAGGCTTTTGAATGTGAGCAGGATGATTAAATATGTGCTTCTGTACTACACGGGCCACACAGGATGTTACTTTCTCTGCAGTATATCAAGAAGTATTTTTTTTTCCCCTTTAAGAAATGGATAGATGTTCTTATATTTGAAGATATTTGAACATGAGTGTATTAGGGCTCTCCAGGAAAATAGAACTAGTAGGATACACACACACACGCGTGCGCACACACACACACACACACACATTTATTATAAGGAACTGGCTTATGTGATTATGGAGGCTGCCAAGTCCCAAAATCTTCAGTTGGCAAGCAGGAGGCCCAGGAGAGCTGATGGTGTAAGTTCCAGTCCAAGTCCGAAGGCCTGAGAACTAGTAGAACCTATGGTGTAGTTCCAGTCTGAAGGCTGGTAGGTTCAAGACCCAGGAAGAGCCAATGTTTCAGTTCAAATCTGAAGGCAGGAAAAAACTGATGTCCCAGCTCAAGGCAGTGAGGCAGGAGGAGTTCCCTCTTACTCAGTCTTTTGGTTTTACAGTATTTGAGCCTTCAACCGATTAGATGAGGTCCACCCACGTCAGGGGGGCAATCGACTTCACTCCGTCTACTGATTCAAATGTTAATCTCATCCAGAAACATCCTCACAGAAACACTCAATAATGTTTGACCAAATGTTTGGGCACCCATGGCCCAGCCAAGTTGACACATAAAACTAACCATCATGGTGAGGATCTCTTCTGTGGGTCCAGAGGACAGCAGCTGGGACCCTAGGTGAGAACATCTGGCAGGTGGTTTATTGTAGTTGCCCCGTCCATCCTTCTTTACCTAACATTTCTCATTCCCTTCTCTTGTCTGGCTGGCTTTTTTGCCTCAATGATTTAGAACACTGGGGCCCCTAATTATCCACAACACAACTTGGTCACCTTTGTGGCAATCGTGGTATTTTGGGGAATACGCCCTTTTGCTCTCCAGTCTTGGTAGTGTTACTGCAAAATCAAGCCAGCAGTTTCCTCATATTTTTTATCCCAGAGATTTCTGTCCAAATACATCATTTATTGCCTTGTTTCCAAGATACATTTCGCACTCTTCAGTCTCAGATATCTGAAATCTTGGAACATTTCTTGCAGAGAGCCCCAGGAGTTCCTGCTGATGTTGGCACTGGATTTCCCCCGGTTTCAGAGCATGTCAAGTAAAACAGTGCTTCCTGCCTTAAAGGAACATAGCCCCTCCATACTGTTCTCCATAGTGGCTGTACCAATTCACATTCCCACCAGCAGTGCAAGAGTGTTCCCTTTTCTCCACACCCTCTCCAGCATTTATTGTTTCTAGATTTTTGGATGATGGCCATTCTGACTGGTGTGAGATGATATCTCATTGTAGTTTTGATTTGCATTTCTCTGAATACAAATAGAACTACCATATGACCCAGCAATCCCACTACTGGGCATATACCCTGAGAAAACCATAATTCAAAAAGAGTCATGTACCAAAATGTTCATTGCAGCTCTATTTACAATAGCCCGGAGATGGAAACAACCTAAGTGCCCATCATCGTACGAATGGATAAAGATGTGGCACATATATACAATGGAATATTACTCAGCCATAAAAAGAAACAAAACTGAGCTATTTGTAATGAGGTGGATAGACCTAGAGTCTGTCATACAGAGTGAAGTAAGTCAGAAAGAGAAAGACAAATACCATATGCTAACACATATACATGGAATTTAAGAAAAAAAAAATGTCATGAAGAACCTAGGGGTAAGACAGGAATAAAGACACAGAACTACTAGAGAATGGACTTGAGGATATGGGGAGGGGGAAGGGTGAGCTGTGACAAAGCGAGAGAGAGGCATGGACATATATACACTACCAAACGTAAGGTAGATAGCTAGTGGGAAGCAGCCGCATAGCACAGGGAGATCAGCTCGGTGCTTTGTGACCGCCTGGAGGGGTGGGATAGGGAGGGTGGGAGGAGGGAAGAGATATGGGAACATATGTATATGTATAACTGATTCACTTTGTTATAAAGCAGAAACTAACACACCATTGTAAAGCAATTATACCCCAATAAAGATGTTAAAAAAAAAAAAAAAGGAACATAGCCCCTAATCCTGGGAGTTCAGGAGAGGGCAGGGTGTTTCATTCAAAAGCAAAATAACTGAATACCTACTTTCAACATGTGAAAATAACAAGTACTGGCACTGTTACTATTTCAGGCATCATAAAAATGTTTTCTTTTCATGGATAAGTTATGGTGGTGGTACATTATTAACTTCTATGAATCTTTAAAAAATTATTTTATGATCTTGCATTTGTTGAATTATAAAGTCCCTTTACCTAGAATCATACACCATTTTTTAAGGGCAGAAAGGACTATGGAGTTTTTCTGGTAACTTAGGCCACAGAGTTAAGCCACATGGCTGATCGTGGACTAAGCCAGGAATATCACTCATGTGTTCCTGTTTCTTCACATCACACAGTCTACCAATGACACATTGACGGCTGCAAGTGTTCTAAAAGTACCTCTCCTCCAACCGTCTTTCCTTGCAGACTTGATTTTTTTTGTGTGATTCCTGAAGGGGCAGATTGGCATTGGCTTTTGCATTTTTTAAAGCCAAAAGTAGCTTTGGGTATATTGAAGACCAGATGATGGCCTTCTGAAATGTAAGAGCTATATAAAACCAAATAAATAACTAAATTACTTTGTTTTTTTAAAGTAAAGGAGTGTTTGCAGATAAGGCAAAAGTTACCCTTGCAGCTAATGGAATTCCCTGAAATTGCACTGAAACCTGAAGAAGAAGAGATTGAATAAAACTAAGACCTGCTAATTGGCTCCCATCTGGGAGGCATTTTAGTTTTGATGACATCAAGAGGTTGTTATTAAATTGATGATTTCATTCCTTGCTATTCCTTGGATAGGAGGCATGAAGAGGGGATTTGGCCTGTATTTTGTGGGAGGGAGAGTTGTAGAACAGAGCAGAAGCTCAGAACTACCTTTCCTCCTGGTCTCTACACTTAAGAATGTCTCTTTCTCATTTTCCGAAGACCTCAGGAGAGGGATCACATCCCAGCAGTCGTCTATGCCTGTCCAGCCACTGCCACCTCCCTCCAGGTACACCATGGCCCTCCTGTATGACGTATGGACACATATGCCAATGGGGGGACTTTTGTGACCTCCATAGCTAAGTACGGGCTACAAAAAGCAAACCAGCTCTGCAAGTCACACAGTCTAACAGAGGACAATGTCAGAAACCCATGTCAGCACAGAATTTAGCTGATTCTCATAAACCTCCGGTTTTCGTTTTGAACTTAGGCTTCATAATTTTCTTGTAATTTTCTCCCATGTGCTTCGAAGTATGTATTTTCAAAGAACATTCAATTCATTTATTTTCCAAAATAATGGGAGGAAATTGCCATGCAAGCAATAAAAATGTTTTCTGAAAATGAACACTTCCGGTACTGTTTTAGGACAACCAGAAGGATAAAATAAAATGGTAAACCAGCAGCTGGGAACACGGGATTTGTGTAATTCTAGAAAGAACCAGTAACTTTAAAAATTATAAGTTAAAAAACTGATATTTTGGCATTTGAGATCTCAATAATTCAGGTCACATTTCAAAGATTGCCCTGGGTAATTTATTGTTGCCCGTCTGACACTGATAGGTGTCTTGCCAGCATAAAATGGAATGCTACAGAAACCGAATGTAATATCCTCTTTTTCCAAGCTTCATTCAGTGTCTCCTGAGAAAACGGGTTGTGTCAGGGTTCATGTGTAATCTACTCTTTCTGGAAGTGTGTTAGAGAATTACCATGTGGAGAACACTTAAAAAGTCCTTCCTGGGGCATTTTATGAGAGAAGTATTATTCATGTTATTTTGCGGGCAGGATTCTTAAAACACATAAACACAATAATTAAATGGGATCTGCAGTAGAGGGTTACCAAGCTAATTTTTGAAAATCAGTAAGTTATCAATAGATTACAATAGGCCAAAAAAAAAAAAGTAATGAATATCCAATCACCACACTGTACACTTTAAACTTACACAATGTTACATGTCAATTATATCTCAATAAAGCTGGAAAAAATAGCTTACTAAAATGAGAAGAATTCTTTCTCACATTTAGAGATAAGTTTCAAGCTCAAACTAAATATTTTCTTTTAAGTATCCAGTTTATCAAACAAGCTCAACAGAGTACAAGTAGAAAACTGCTGTATTATTTTCCACCTCTGCCTCTTTCAACAGGTTCCCTCAACTCACTCCTCCCTGCTCCTGCATACGATCTTGGGCGGGTCCTAGAACTTTCCCAGTCATTTTCATAACCATAAAAAGTGCACTGGTCACATTCAAGAAAGAAGTCCAGCTCCTGCAAAGTCCCATACAATTAAGCTCCTGTTCCATCTAGGACCTGCTCAGGGTTAGAAAGCAGTGGGGGGGGGGTGGGGGAGAGGGGTGTGGCCAGCAGCTCCATTTCCACGCCCTCCTCCTCATTCCCCATCACCAGGCAGCATCTGGTTCCTCCAGGGCTGCAGGTTGGGGAAGGAAGAGGGAAGCCACTGGGGGGCTCATACTTGCCTGTGTGGTTGTAGTATAATGTTGGGCCCCTGGGTGGCTCAGAATTCAAATGCTGATTTCCCTCCTGTGGGCGCCCGAGCAGTTCTTTTGGAGGTTCTTCTACCTCCATGTACCTCTCACCTTTGCCTCCTCTGCTGGCAGCTGATGAGCTGCCCTAGGTCCCCAATTTCTGCAGGCCCACCCTCTCCGGTGGTCACCTGGCCTCTCCAGGCACCCTCCTGGGAGGAGGTCCTCTCCAGGTGACCCAGTGTGGCTTCCTTCTGCAGAGGTCATCTCTGCCCCATGCGATCTCAGACGTCTTGGGCTCTCCAGTGTGGAAATGCAGGCCATTTACACGCCAGCCACCTCCCCTCCCAGGCAGGTGTCAAGCACTAGACCCTGTGTTCCTCCAATTCCAGGAACTGAAACAAGCTCTCAGAGTGGCTCACTCGAGGCCTCTAATACCAGCAATTTACTCTCAAATGGCTCAGGAGAGAAGTTTTTGTATTATAATGGTAGTTTTTCTGTGCATTTGAAATTGTTCCAAAACTTAAAAAAAATCATGTGTATATATTACATGCATAAATACATATGCTAAAAACATAATGAGGCTATATACCATATACAAAGCCTATACTCTGACTTTTTACTTAATAGTTTGTTATTAACATAACTATATTAATATATGCAGTATGTATAAACATTTTTAAAGTATATACATTTCATTGTAGGTAGATACCATAATTTAACTAACCAAGCTTCTCTTCTCATACTTTTAGATCACTTATATTCTTTTAATATAATAAATTGTGCTACAATGAACAAATAGATTTGGACAAAGATACCACTGTTGTGCATAATGAAATTCAGGGGTCTGGTTTTTCTGCAAATTTGCTAAACTGTAAGGAGGCTCTTATCTTAATGTCAGTTATGGACTATTACTCCATCCATGAAAGCCAGAAAGGATTGATTTTTCCCTGCTTCAGAGCTCTTTCTGACTAGGCTCACCAACCTTGGAAGTGACATCTCAACGTTGTGAATTTTCTCCCATTTAAAAATCCAAAACAGTGTCAGAGCGCATTAGATCCAGAACACTGCCATTGGGTTCATGATCAGAATGCTGCCAGCACCACTGGGTTATAATGAGGAGACAGAAGTGATGATGGATATGGGACGTGGCTAGGTAAGCAGCTTCTTTCTATGACTGTGTTGAGGGGAAGCAAACTGATTGGCCAGGGCTTTTAAAATATACTGTTTAATGTTTTATTAGAATTCTGTTGAATACCTATATTCAGTGACTGAGATGTTGGGCCCCAGAAGTGATGACAATGATAATAATAATACCTAACACTTACATGGTGGCTTAAGGCTTTCAAAGCCTTTTACTTTTATCACCAAATCTGATCCTTACAGACTCCCTGAGAGGTGATCAGGGAAGGTATTAGCATCCTCATGTCGCTGATCAAGCAAGCAAGAATGGGAGTTGAGTTTGTGCTCAAAGTCACAATGATAGGAAGACGCAGAGCTGGGATGCGGATTTCTCACCATCTGCTCCATGTTCCTGGGCACCCAGTACTTCCGCCCCACAAGCTGCCCCACCCTCAACCTTCCATCTGGTACTTCTGTCCACCCAATTGTTCAACAGACTTTTTCTTTTTCTTTTTTTAAAATCACCTCTCACATCCTATTTATGTCCTGCCATTTTACTTCTGAAACATATCCCAAATCTGTTTTATTCTCTCCATCTCCACTGCGTGCATCCCTGTCTGAGTCAGCATCATCCCTCACCTGGATGAGGGCAACAGCTGCCCACCTGGCCTCCGCTTCCAATTCTACATCGCATGGTCTGTTCTCCACAGAGCAGCCAGGGGACTTTCCTAAAACACACAACAAATTCTATTCCTTCCCTGCTCAAAAACTTCTAATGCCCCTTTGAATAAACTCTAAAAAGTCCTCACCCCAGCCGCTCATGCACAAAGCCCCACACGACCTGATCTCTGCCTGTCTCTGACTTCCCCCACCCTCATCTCTCAACTTTTCTTCCATCTCCTTCTGTGTCCCACATCTCCCTCTATCTCCCACCCTCTCCCATCCGCTCCATGAGACCCAGCCACGCTCAGCTTTCCCTCTGTTACTAGAACATACCAAGCTCACTGCTGTTCTATAGTCTTTCACAACCTGAAGCGCTCTGTCCCCAGTCCTTCCTCTGGCTCTTTCTCATCACCCCAGTCTCCCCCTGAAGACTGCTTCTTTAGAGAAGCCCTTCCTGAGCAGTACTTTGTCTGAAGGAGACCTCTTTGTCATATTGCCCTTTGTACCTCATCACGGTACTTACTTTATTTGTTTATTGTCTATCTTGATTCACTAAATACAGTCCCATTTATTTAACAAGCACTAAATTAATTACTATGAGCCTGGCACTGTGCTAAGTGTTTTAGCAATATTAACTCATTTAATCCTCATGATGACCTTTATTCACTTTTCTTAGATGAGAAAACGGAGGCACAGAAACTTCCTCAAAGTCACCCAGCTCGTAAGTGGCAAAAATCAAGATTTGAATCTAAGCAGTTTGGTTATGTGTCCTTGCTGTTGGATGGGGGTCTTGTCCATTGTGTATAACCCTGAATGCCCATCACGTAGATTGGTGCCTGGCTCCGGTAGGCACTCAATAAATATTTGTCGAACGACTGAATGATTTCATGGTTTCCACGGAGACCCTGACACTGGGTGTCCATGAGCTTGTCCTGGGTAAACCCCCATTATCTGTCTGATCCTTAGACCCTTGGTATTATTCAGGCACTGGACCAGTTAACACTTTCTGAGCTATTTCAACATCGGCTTCAGCCAGAGTAATGTTTGAAACTAAAGCTATCATCTGTCTGAAATCTACACAATGACAACTAACATTTACTTGGCGATATATAATTTCCTTAGTGCTTTTCACATGCATCTTCTCATTAACAGTGGTCAAAAAACAAGACAAAACAAAACACCCTTTCAAACCCCTTCAAGAGATTAGATAAGACTGAAGCAGTCATTCCCATTAGCTCAGAGGGTAAATGTAATAGCTTTTCACCTGCAGTTAAATTCAGAGGCAAGCAACCACGTGCTATGAATTCGCCTGCGTCAGTAACATCCCCAGGGAACATTTATCTGAATTAGTAAGACTAATTTTGAGTTGGCAGAGTTAGAGCTTACTGAGAATGTCCAGTTATGAGTGAAAAAAAAAAAAAGGTGGGAGGAGTTAGATATGGCAGGGACAGGTACAGCCATATTTATTAAATATTGGGGTTTTAAAGAAATCATCTCCCAGCTTTGTACATTTCCCTCCTTGGTTTCACAGAGCGCTCCCATCATTATACTGCTGTTGACCAGCCCTGATCATTTCCCTTATTTTCCTTAAGCCTGCCCTCTCCTAGTTAGCCTATGTTCTGACCATTTCTAGGTGCATCCCTGCCTTTAAAACGTATCTTTCCTGTGTCCCATTACCTCGTGGATTCATTAACTGAGTAACTAGTTCTGATAATGGTCAACTCCAGACTTTACAGGAGAGTTGCTTTTTCCGTGATCACTTCAGTCCATGGTACTTTAGTTTTCGCATTATTGTCAGTCTTCCCCAGTGGGTTACAGGCAACATGAAGCTGGTCTGGTTGCAGTGTTAAGAGTATGGGATTTGATGGCAAGCTGCCTAAGTTCAAATCCTTGCTCTGCCACTTACTAGAAGTGTAAGCTTTTGCGAAGCACTTCACCTTTCTGTGCAACCATTTCTTCTTCCATAAGATGGGAATAATATAGCACCTGTGTGAGAGGGCTGTCATGCAGGTTGTATTACTACATAGAAAGCACTCTGAACACTGCCCAGCCCAATGTAAGTGTTACATCAGTATCATTATTGTTGAAAACAGTGACAAGTTTTGTACTCACCACAGCTCTCACATACATAATAAGTACTCAGTAAACGTGTGATGGGTCCAATCTCATTGGTTTTCTTCATTACAAGTCTCTATGGATTAAAGTAGTATTTGTCCAAAATAGTACTATACCAGAAACTCCTTACAGACATTTAAAATAAATTTGTAAAAGAGTAATAATTTTTGCAATAATAAAAACAAAGCATGAAATTAATAACTGGGTTTTTTTTTCAGTGAGAGAGAGAAAATTGTTTGCAATCTTTTAATAAGATGGCTCTTCAAGCTGGGGAGAGCTGTAGGTCAACACCCACATCCAAACATGATCCATTACTTTGAAGGCCATCAGGAATGGTGGCAATATTTGATGACTCTCTTAGCTAGTTCAGGATGTTCAGATCAAAGATGGACCCAGAAATGATGGAGAACTCACTCTACACCTGCGGTCCAGCCTAGCTCTGTTAAGTCCAGCTGGTATCTGTTCAACTGCAGGTTACCTACAGATATGTGAGTGTGGAATTAGTTTACTATTTTAGCTACTGAGATCTTGGAATCGTTTGTTATGCAGAATTATTACAGTGTAAACCTCTCTAGGATGGAAATTGGTACAGGAAGCAGCATATGGCCTAAAATGTATGTGGCAGTGGCTTTGAGCTCCATCAGCACATAGTAAGGAAACAATAACAGAGGTTGGAAAAATGATGACCCATGTTATGCAGTGGCAAAATATTTGGCAAAATTGTCACCTGTCAAAATCTGAAAGGCAAAAAATGTACCTAAAGAGCTTAGGAAGAGGGTTAAGGAGGTTTTGAGACAGAATATCAATGGTGTGAGCTGTTTGTTACAAGTTGAATGTCATAAAATACTACAAGAAAGAGATGGCATCTGAAAAGAACTGGTTGATTTGCAAGCAGAATAGAGAGGAAATACATAGCGCTCAAGAATTTCGGAACTTTCAGGGTTGAATGGCAAAACTGTTTCTCATCTCCAACCAGTAAAATAGAACATTGAGAAGTTCTATAAGTATGAAAAACCTACTAAAGGGAAAGACCAAATCAAGCTTTTAAGAGTCATTGAAAGGATTAAAGAGGTGCCTAATAGATTTTTTTCTCCTACAGCGGGGCACAATGGACCCACAGAAGCCTGATATATCAAAGTAATGGCTAATAAGTAAATCGGATATCTCAAAAAAATTGTGAATATGATTTTTGTCACAAAGAGTTGTCTAGAATCAAATACAAAAAACCAACAAAGTTTTGAGTGAGTATCTTGCCCGAAGCACCATAGGCTGGTTTAAGAGACTGATTTTTCAAGATGTAAAAATATCTTTGGGCCTCCAACTTTCTACAGGCAGGAAGCAGTCTGAGAAAGCTGCCCAGCTGCTAAGAAGGTAGAGCGACCAACTCATCCTGGTTTGCCTGGGACTTTCTTGTTTTGGTACTGAAAGTCCTGCAGTCCAGAAAAACCCTCAGTCCTGGGCAAACTGGGATGGTTGGTCACCCTTCAAGCAGGGCATATTCTATAATGCTATCTTTTATGTAGCCAAGAAACATAATGAAAAGGAAGGAACTCCAGACAGAAGAGTCAAGAGTCGTGGAAAACAGTGGGCTTGGCACCCATTCCCACAGAGCAGAGCCAAGGCTTAATTAAGGACCATTTCCTATCCCTTAGGGTCGGGAGACCCGATGGGATTTCAGACTTGCAGAATTTCAGGTGTCTCTGACCGCTGCCATCCTTCCTTGACCCACCTTGGTTAGAGCCGTGGTTTCAGTTGTGCCAGAAAATGTTCAGGCCCCATTTGGGATTTTCCCAGGGACCCCTTATGAGCCAAAGGACAGGCCCACACAGACCATAAAATGGGGTCTATTTCACTGGCATACAGTTACTGAGGGTCCTAGTTTTCCCTATGCAGCAATAGGGAGAATTGCCAGGTGTATCCAAGATAGCAACCCTGAGCTGAAGGCCTGATTCCCCTCAGATCTATGATTCACAAAAGAGAGCGTTAGATCAGGCTGTTTTGGAGCAATTTGGTATGAATCATCTCTCTTTAATTGATTGTGCCAGCCAGCTCTGAGGTGTCTGAGTTGCTCGTGCCCAGTCTGTGAGAGATCATCCAAGCACAGCCCACAGGTCTAATCTGTGGTAGGTAAGGCGGTAAGTAGCTTACTCTGCCTCCCTAAGATGCTGAGAACAATGGACACAGGAAAGAATGTTGGGTTATATTCCTTAAAAGGTGACTCTGTCCATGGTATGCACTTAGACACCTTCAATCTACTCTTTAAAGTCTTAAAGAAAGATATATTGCTGTGGACATTTCGTGTATCCAACAAGACTGGAGGTGTAGAAAGTTTTAGGCTAGAGGGGTCTTTTAGCTGGTTGAATCATTCATATGGGGAAACCAACTCAGATGTTGTAGAGATGACGCTATGGTTACCAAATCTCATTTCATTTTCTTCTTCCTGAGCACAAAGGAGTGTGTCTTCCCAGCCTCCTTTACAGTGAGGTCAGGGCCATGTGACTGGGTTTTGGACAATAGCCATAAGACCCCCTGTCTTCTATCACCTCTTCCATATTCTCTCTCCCCCTTCCAGAGCTATCTTCCGTGACATGTACCTGCCACATTTAAGGTGGCAGCACTACAAGATGGAAGGGGCTTGGGATGCCTGGGTTACTGCTTGCAGGACAGACTCCCAGGAGAGCCGCCTGGCCTGCTTTGGACTGTGATGCAGGAGAGATTTGGGGATTGTTTGTTATACCTACTAGCATTGATTACCCTGACTGCTAGAAAAGGCCCAAGGAATGAAAATGGAGACATCACCATACTGTTTTTCTCTTACCTCAGATTCAACAACTAGTTTAACGTGACATCAGGATTTGTCGCACATGTCATTGATTGGCCTCATAGTTTTTGGTTGAAGTTGGGTGGTACAGGGAAGGAGGAGATACTAGGATGCGGTGTGTGTCATTGAATGTCCTTGTTCAAAAGATGCACCACAACTGAGCAGCAGAGGTAAGAATATAAAAATATTTACATATAAGAGTCTAAAAACAATGACACCAACAACATAGTTTCTTTCCTTCTTCCAGGCTTCAGGACAACTATTCACATCCAGCCCCCTGGGGATCTCCCTCCCCATTCCTGTTACTTTTCTTTGTTGGTTCCCAGAGGACCCATTCACAAAGTATGATGCATTTATTTCTCTCTCATCAGAAATAAACCCTAAACATGGAAAAGTTCATACCAGCCCTGATGGCATGCTGGGAGTTTAAACGAGCTCGGAAGTCTTGCTGAGGCAAAAATTTTATATGTGTCTTAAAGCCCTAATAATGTCCTTAACAAGCAACAAAAATGAACCCACTCCCCAAGGCACTGACCTGGAAGTGTGTCTTTGCTGCTTAAATTATGGTTATAGCTTTCTGAGCTACGGTTTGTTAATGAGCTCTAAATGGAAGTGTTTATCTCAAGAGGAAGTACTGTTTCTTCCTCTTGTCCCTGGTGACACACTAAACATACTAATTGATATGAAGCTGATTTTTAGGAGACAGGGAAGCCCCGAGGCCTTTGTCATATTGACAGTTGTGGCGAGAGCCATCACAGGACTTGTCATATAGTCATCATAGGGCTGAAAACAGGCTACTCTCATTTCACAGCATCCCTGGAGCGTATGGTTCCACCAGGCTCTAGTAGTTTACATCTCATGCAAAGAGCCGCCCTTCTTTTACTTGCCCTTATTACCTGCATGGGGACCTTCAGGAGCTCTGGGAAACGGCCCTCTCCTTTATATTTTATGAAAAATGTCATATCACTTTATTACACTGCCTCCAATTTTATCCATTAGAGAGACATTTGGATGAAGAAGACCAGGTAATCTCCTCTTCAAAAATGCGGTAAACTGCAACACAGATGGATGACAAAGCATCCATCCTTAATGCATACAGAGAATATGCAGACCAAGGAGAAAAAAAAGTAGACAAATTGAAAGACAAAAAAAGAGGTACATGAAAATATGAAATACCAATGGTCAATGAGCTCGGAAGTCTTTTATTAAACAAATTAACTTTACCAGTAAGTAAAGAAAATAAATGAGATATAATATAAACACCACGAAGAGAAATGGCCCCTTGCCTCCAACCAAACTGGAAAGTATTTTATTTTTTTACAGTAACACCTAGTGATATTGAGGGTGTGGGGAAATAGGTAGGCATTTTTAAAATATTGCTGGCCATGGAGCAGAGTAAATTGGAGAACTACTTGGAAATATTTACCCACGGTCCGGTGTTAAATTTCACTTCTAAGGATTTATTCTAAGGAAATAAATATGAATGAATATCAAGATTTATCTAAGTAATATTTATTGCAGAATTACTTAAAATAATAGAATTGGAAGACAACCAAAAATCTAACAATGGGGACTTGGTAGAATAAATTATGTAGCACCCAATGATAGAATGCAATGTAGCTGTTAAAAATGATAGTCTAGACTACTTAATGATATGAAAAAATATTTCTGACATATTAAGTGAAAATGGTGAGTTTCAAAAAAATATTACCCCAATTCAGAAAATTAAAAAGAAAAAACATAGTTACACAGAAAATAGATTGAAAGGATACACACCAAAATGTTAGTAGTTACTATTTTAGTGTGATGGGATTTTTTTTTTCTGTGTGTGTGTGATGATTTTCTGTATTTTTCAGTGTTTCCAGTAGGAGACATGTATTTCTTTAATAAGCAGAGAAAAGGCCTCTTTTTTATTTAAAACACAAGAACTTCTCTGCAAAAGTTCAGGTGGAAAGTTACTTTCACAGCCACTTGTACTAGCTTGGCTGGCTAGCTTTTTGCTGAACCCTAAGTGAGAACTGCATGAGATTTTAGAAAGAGAGGGAAGAAAATAAAGGCCATTTTTTAGTTTGGAGCATTTGAGAAGAAGCAGAGCAGAAGCTCTGGGAGACCATGGGTATAAGGTGACAAAGGGAGAAAGACCCACAGGTGGGAGAGAAATATAGACAAGATTGTGAGAAAGGCTGAAGACTACATTGCCTGCAGTAGGTACCAATGCTTTACCCTCTAAATCCAGCTTTTAAAGCCTCAATTATCTTTCTAATACCCATTTGGGAAATAGGTGATGTTTTAGCTCTTTCAAAAAAGGTATTCATAAAGAATAGCTATGATCTTGGGCTACTACTGAACGGGAGATGTGCCTTTTCCTTTCCCTTAATTTTCGGAAAAGATTTACTAGGAACTGGGGATAATGAGGAGGAGAGACTGTAAACCATTTTAGTTGGATACAAAATGAAACCAATAGAAAAGGCAATTTTTTGGTCCCTGCTATAGCAGATTGAGTTGCCAGCAAGCAGAGTGGATGAGTTGCCCTGACAGGATCCTTTTCAGCCCTGGGGTGATTTGCTTTCTCAGGCTTCAACTTCTCAGTGCTCCAAATTCTTTCTATATGAAGGTCATGTATGAAGTAAGTACCAGGGTTTGACAGGACCTGGGTTTCTGATATTGCATATGGTGTACATCAAAGATCTCTTTCAATATATCAAGTAGTAAGCAAAGAGATATGAGTGAACTGGAGAGGTCAACAGGGATGGAGACAAGACTGGAGACCCTGTCCCATTAGGGACAATGGAAGAAAACTGGATTTTTTTTGGCCTGGAAAAGAGAAGCTTTAGTGGGCACAGGATAGCTGTCCTCATCTAATTTAAAATGTCGTGAGGAAGAGGGAATAGATTCCTTCTGTTTGGTTTCAAAAAGTAGAAACAAGGACCAGAGATTACTAGGGCGTTAGCTATGTTTCAGGATAAGAAAATTCTAATAGGTGCAGTTGCTAAGCAGAGGATTTGTGAGGAGGAGTAAAAACTAGGTGTTTTTGTGTATGGTGTTAGGAAATGTTCTAATTTAATTCTTATAAACTCAAAATGGATTAAAGACCTAAATGTAAGGCCAGACACTATAAAACTCTTAGAGGAAAACATAGGCAGAACACTCTTTGACATAAATCACAGCAAGATCTTTTTTGACCCACCTCCTAGAGTAATGGAAAAAAATCAAAAATAAACAAATGGGACCTAATGAAACTTAAAAGCTTTTGCACAGCAAAGGAAACCATAAACAAGATGAAAAGACAACCCTCAGAATGGGAGAAAAGATTTGCAAATGAAGCAACTAACAAAGGATTAATCTCCAAAATATACAAGCAGCTCAACATCAGAAAAACAAACAACCCAATCCAAAAATGGGCAGAAGACCTAAATAGACATTTCTCCAAAGAGGACATACAGATTGCCAACAAACACATGAAAGGATGCTTCACACCACTAATCATTAGAGAAATGCAAATCAAAACCACAATGAGGTATCACCTCACACCAGTCAGAATGGCCATCATCAAAAAATCTAGAAACAATAAATACTGGAGAGGGTGTGGAGAAAAGGGACCCCTCCTGCACTGTTGGTGGGAATGTAAATTGATAGAGCCACTATGGAGGACAGTATGGAGGTTCCTTAAAAACTAAAAACAGAACTACCATATGACCCAGCAATCCCACTACTGGGCATATGCCCTGAGAAAACCATAATTCAAAAAGAGTCATGTACCACAATGTCCACTGCAGCTCTATTTACAATAGCCAGGACATGGAAGCAACCTAAGTGTCCATCGATAGATGAATGGATAAAGAAGATGTGGCACATATATATATAATGGAATATTACTCAGCCATAAAAAGCAACAAAACTGAGTTATTTGTAATTAGGTGGATGGACCTAGAGTCTGTCATACACAGTGAAGTAAGTCAGAAAGAGAAAAACAAATGCCGTATGCTAATGCACATATATGGAATCTAAAAAAACAGTATTGATGAACCAAGTGGCAGGGCAGGAATGAAGATGCAGACGCAGAGAATGGACTTGAGGACATGGGGCAGGGAAGGGTAAGCTGGGACGAAGTGAAAGACTAGCACCGACATATACACTACCAAATGTAAAATAGATAGCTAGTGGGAAGCAGCCGCAGAGCACAGGGAGATCAGCTTGGTGCTTTGTGACCACCTAGAGGGGTGGGATAGGGAGGGTGGTAGGGAGGCTCAAGAGGGAGGGATATGGGGATATATGTATACTTTTAGCTGATTCACTTTGTTGTACAGCAGAAACTAACACAACATTGTAACGCAATTATACTCCAATAAAGATATATATATATAAAAAAAACTAGGTGTTTATCTTTTGATCCCTTGTTGCAGGTGAACTTCCTGGGAGGCAGACTCAGAGATTAGCTGTAGGAGGTTATTAGGCAGTGTTCTTGGGATCAATAATTGTGGAAGGGAAGGAAGCAGGATTGTGCAAAGGGAGGAGGGCAGGGATGCTGTCTCATTGGAAGCTTCAACTGATCCTACAGAGAGACTTGGACATGGGATGTTCTTTGAGAGCTATTCTGAGTTTGAGTGAAAGGGCTCAGCCTGTGTAAGACCTCTGCTTCAATCAGTGGGCCCAGGCTGCCCCAGGAAGGCAGCATGACCTTGGGAGAGAGGTCTCCTCAGCTAAGGAGTCTCTCATGTTTGAACAGGGATCTGGGTGGCTCATTACAGCATTCATCATGACTTGGGAGAGGGTGGGAGTTTTAAACAAGACGGAAAAGATTGATTTGACTATATTAAAAATAGGAACATCTGTTTGTCAAAAGATGCCATAAAGAAAATACTTACCATTTGGGAGAAGATTTTAACACATACAACTGAAAAAGTACTAATATCAACAATATATAAAGAGTGCCTACATAAAATCGAATAAATAATACAGTAAGAAAATGGACAAAAGTCATAAACGGGCATTTTATGTAAGAAAAAACATGTTTGATGATGCAAGTATTGGAGGGCATGTGGATCAGCAGAATTTCTTATACACTGTTGGCAGGAGTGTAAATTGTTACGACTGCTTTGGAAAAGTTTGGTATTACCTTGGAAAATTGAATATTCACATACCATATAATCCAGCAATTCTGCTGGATTCTACACATGTATAAGAATAGACATAGAAGCACTATTTGCGATAGCAAAATCTCAGAAACAAGCCAAGTGTCCACTGACAGGAGAATAAATAAAGGTATATGTACACAATGGACTATTATATAGCAGTGAAAACAAATGAACTACAAGTAGCCATCTGGATGAGCCTGAGAAATTAAACATGCAGTGAAAAAAGTAAACCTAGAATATTAACTACAGTATGATATCCTTTTTATAAAGTTAAAAAGTAAAACTAAACAACATATGTTGGGAACACATATATATGTAATAAACTAGAGATATGTAAAAACAAGAGAATGATCAACAATACATTAGTTATCTTGGGGGAGGGAAGGTTGGGAGATAGGAAGAATACAGAGCATATAGGTAAGTACATACAATTAATATCAATACTCTACTTTTTGTGTTGGATGGTAGGCTCATGAATGTTTATTATATTATATTAATAAGTGAATAAATAAATTATTGAATAAATAAATTTTTAAAATGTAAGAGGAAGCCATGTTTGAACCAGTGATGATGGTGTGTCATGAACCAGGGATTATGATTAATTTAAATGATGCATCTGAGGTCCAAAAAAGGAAGTGGAGCAGGAGAAACAGGAGGGGAAAACCTTCTACTGTTGTTAAAGTGGCTCAGGGAGAGGCTGCAGGTCCCATTTGTCAGGAGTATGGTGCTCATAATTTCCTTTAGAAACAGTACAGAAACATAAGGGACTGCTACTGAACATTATAGTCATTCTCTCCCCCCATGTGGAGACCCCAGGATCCCAAAGACAGCTTAGGGTACATGTCCATCCATTCTTCAGATGAGTCTGTTGTCCTACAGTAAATGACCTGCCTGAGTGACATTTCAGCCGTCTTTCAGATGGAGACATTTGACTGTTTTGATTATTCCCAGTTACTCCACAACAGCAAAGGAAAGGTCCTTTAGAGGTTTTTATGGGAGAGTACTCTACTGCCAGGGGCGTTTACTTCTATGTAACAGACCTGCCTGTGTTGTGACTGGAAGTCTTGGGCAGTTGGAATGTCTTGAAAGTGGAAGAGGTGCTTTGGGAGATGGGAAGTTTCAAGCAGAATTAAGAGAGGCATTTGGGGGATGTTACTGAGAAGATTTGAGCTAGATGACTAAGGTACCTTCTACCTCAGGATATGAGTCCAAGTTCAACCCTCCTCCAGAGGGTAATCAGAGCAGATCACCCTTTATTTGACTGAATGCTATTTTAAACTCCACCCATCCCCCACCCTCTAGGAGCCATTTGGTCCTAAGTTAATAGCCAGTTCTTTTAAGTTAGATTGTAACACTAATTAGATATCTAGCATATGGGAATTTATGAGCCTTGAAAATAAGGACCACGCAATCACAAGGTCAAAAACATTTTTATCAAGCTTTTCCCCTTCCCTGCAACCAAATCCCACATTCACAGAGATAAAGATGAAATAAGAGATGTGACTGGTAGCCTTCATGTATCTGTATATTTCTTAAGATAACAAGTACCTGCATCTGATCTTGACAGCTAGAGAACTATTCACTCAGGTTATTTTTTTCTCATACTTTTTATCTGGCATCTTGTTTGGATTCCAGGCTTCTCTGGATGAGCTTGTGATTTGATTGTCTGATCAGGGAACATACTCATTAAAAATAAATGTACAAAGAGCTTTGGGGATTGAAGTTTCATGCTTTATATGTTGAAAAGAAAGAGGTCATGCCAGCTAATCAGCGTCAACACACGTAAATGCAATTCCCAAGCCTCTGAGTGCAGGGTTTAAAGAAGAGATGATGAAACCAACTCATTCACAAGTACTGAGGGAGGTTCCTTGAGTGTCTGGGTAAATTTGGGTTCTACTGAATACAGGCTGACCACCCAAGTGGCCCCACTATGGGGGCTTACCTAGGATGGGTCCAATAGGCTGATTTTGGAATAGTTTACTCTAAGAGTCAGGATAGTTTAATTGCATTTATTTAAGCATTCTGTTTGTACAGTGAACTTGGGAAGTGACTCTTTCTAGGGAAAATTGTGAACTTCTATTATCTTCTTTAGTATCTTTTTCTCCTTCAACAAGATGTTAAGTATGGGAGGGAAAGCATGGGCTTTTGAATTAAAAACAAAAAAGAAAATGTGCTTCAGACTAGCTCTGTTACATGCCAGTTTCACGACACTGATAAGGTATTTTACAGCTTTAAGTTTTACTCATTTTTAAAATCAAAAGCACAATTATACCCACCTTAAATGGTTGTGTGAGAATTAAATGAAACCAGTTGTTTATGTGTTTTGAATATACTTTGCTCTGAAAATTATTTAAGGTAGCTTATACATAAGGCTCTGTTAAAGACACATGCACATAATCATACATGTCACATACAGATGCACATACTTACACATATACTATTCACAAATGTAGCATAAATTAAAAACCCAGATAAAAGATGAAAGGAAAACAAAGGTGGAAACACATAACGAAGGCAAATGAGAATTAAAATATGAGTGGGATAGAAAAAAGGAAATCTTGTCTACAGACTGCTTCACAGCATCCATAATATAAAAAAGGAACCAGTTGTCCAAGAGAACTGCCAAATATCATTTGTCCCAAGACCAGGCAGGAAATTTTTCCATGTAAAGAAGACAGTGTATGAAATAATGGCAAAATCTTTGGCAAGGGTCTTACAGTTAATGTGAGGATGAGCTTCATAGGGCTGTCTGTTGTATTGATTTTTGATGGCATTACACCAGAGTAAACACAACCAGAAATACAAAACAAAACATGTAGAAGTTGCCTGGAATGTATTTTGAAGTATCTTCCACTTTGATGATCTGGCTTGCCCACCTGGGAGAATGGATGAACTATGTAGGTTTCAAGCAATTCTTCCTGAACAAGACAATGTCAGTGAGCCTATAACAACAAAGTGCTGTAGAACTATGTGTACTTACTCTTCCGGTACCTCTAAAACTCACCAGAAATCTAGCTTGTGTCCATACTTGTGGACCTGTCATGATTACAGTGCAGCTCCAAAGGCTTCTCTGTGATAAAGTTGGCTTACAGAAACTTAAAGGGTCATTCCTGTTAGGAATATCTGCATTTTAATAAGCAACTCTTGAACATCCCAAACCCTTAAAGGTCCAAAGGAATGGGTCTTCTAATGGGAGTGCTCTGTTCACAATGGCAGGAGGGGTTTGAGGAGATTTTTTTTTTTCTCGAATTTTGTTATCTACATAAGTGATCATGACTCCATTACATATAAACTACTTCCCTAAGGACAGATACAAGTTCCAAATCTAATGAACTTTTTTTTGTTTAATTTTCAATTTTTTTTTCAAAAGCTATCCATTTTACAAGGCAAAAACTTTCATTGACTCTGCACCTTCCAAGACAACTGTTGCTAATGGAAGCTTGTTCTTAATATGTCCTTCATGATTCCAGGGTGATTTTGCCCTGAATAATCTTACTCTGTTCCCAGTAACAACATGCCATTCACAACAAGATCTGATGGGAACAATTTATTTTCAAATTGATTTTCCTTTCTGTAAAAAGCTCTTACCATTCATTTTATTTAAAAGTTCCTTCTAATTAAAGCACATTATTAAAAAATTCAGTTTCAATCTTTACGCCATTAGGTAGGAAAATGCTCTGAAAATCAAATAGCTTTCAGTGTCACAAAAGAAAATGGATTCTTCAAATTGGGAGTTGCTTTGGAAAGAGCCTGCTATCTGGAAAGCTGATTAATACTTTCTTTGTACCAATTCATTAATGTATAACAGTCAGTCAGAAGTGGAGGCTGTGATGCTAACCAATTTTATGGAAAGGATCACAGTAAGCAAGATGACGTCTTTTAGCCTCTATACTCACAGTCTTTGGCTAATGGAAGCCACAATTGCTCACCTGACACCTACAAACCCTTCTCATTAAAAAAAACAAATCCCACAGTTATTTAGTTGCTTTAGACTAATAGGGTCTGTATGTTCAGCTGGAGTTCATCAACGTTAACAATGGGAAAAACCATACCATAAATTGGCTCTCTATATCCTTCTAGGTAAAGAAGAGTTTCTTTCCTTCTTTCTTTTTAACTGAAGTGTAGTTGACTAAAGAAGAGTTTCTTAGGGGCTGAAATAGTGTCTCTTTCAAGGAGGAGTATTGTTTTTAACCAATTTGTTTTTATCCATTTTACCTGGAGAAGTCATTATTCACAAAGAGAGGGGTGGGCGTCACTTTTTGAAAGGCTGCAAAACCATTACGTAGACACATTCATTGATTGTACCAAACTCTTTCTGACCAATTCCCTGGAGCCTTGGTGGATACAGAATGAGTCCAGGAAGGGAGTGAGATTACGGTTGGTGATCAAACTGATGGTCATTTGGGAAGGGGGTGTATCAGTTGGATTCCAATCAGGAGACAGAAAGCACACAGTAATTTAAGCAGGGGAAATTTACTGTAAAGAATTATTAAGCAGTGATAGTGTAACTATAAAAATGTAAAGATAACTCTAAAGGGTACTATAGGGCTGAGGGAGAGTATCCGAGGAAGGACAAACTTGTGAGGGTGCCTTCCCCAAGCCTGAGGCTCAGAAGGCGTAGTTGAAGCCCACTGGGTAGCGGAGAACTTTGCTGGGCTGCCAGTTCTAGAGCTGGTCTGTAGGTGCCAGGCAAGTAGGAAACATCCCTCTGAGGTGCAGGTAATTGGGGCAGGTGCACAACAAGGTGGGCAGATGCAGAGAGAGTAGGGGTACCACTGTGAGCACACGGCCTGGATTGCTGGGTGTCCACATTGGGAAGGCCATGAGAAGGTGGTCACCAGACCCAGGCAGGGCTACAAAGTCACTGAGGGACTGCAGATATGCAGCTGGGGGAGAACACCACCAGTTGTGCCCTCACACATGCCCCACTAAAAGGCCGTGCAATAGGAACAAGAAAAGCAAAGTGCAGTAACCAGAACCTGGAAGAGAAACCTCCTACCTCCTGCAGTGTCCTTGCAGTGCCCTCTATTGACAAAGCTTATATCACATTCAATGTAAAGGAGAAAAGCTTAGGGTCCGGTCCATTATGGCAGAGCAGGTACTGAAGGATGCATTTGGAGTGAAGAAGCAATGCATTGATAACTGACTCACTTATGGTGATACAGAGCTACTTACAAAAGTAGTGAGAAGGTAGGAAGGGGGAGGGAACCGGCAGTCCCATCTACCTCATATGCCAGAGGAATTAGCCTTTGTGCTAATGTACAAATGCTGAGATTTGTAGAACCTGGTCTATATGGATGATGGGATAGACAACAATGATGCTCTACTCGGGCAAAATTGTGCTGCCAATCCATAAATTTAACTAATTGCTTACCAAACAATTAATTTTGTTCCTGATAGCATAAGTGAGTAGGTCCTACCCTGTGTATTGCTACTGTCAAAAAAAAAAAAAAATTCAATCAAATCAGCCAAGTCAGGGAAGAAATCATGTTTGTAGCTAGGGGTCAGGTAGAAGGAACAATGGGTTGATCTTTCAGTTTTCAGACAGCTGATGGAGAATCTATCAACTAAGCTTTGGCAACAGTTAAACAGGCCCCTGTACTTTGGGAGGGCTGTAAGGGAGGTGAAGGGAGGCACACAGATGACTTTGACAATTGCTACTACAACAGTCTAAGAATCAAAAATAGTAGCTTTTAATGCCCCCTCCCTGTCTTCCTATTACCATGGCAACATGAGACTGCTCCACATGCAGCCCATTTGTAGACTTTCCTTGACATTTGCCGTAACCCATTTTCAACCTAGATGGCATTGCTAGAGGGGAAGGGAGTGGGCAAGGTGGGGGCTCGTACCTAGTCCTCACATTTGCTAGGAATTGCGGCACCTCCCACCCTTTGGCGTGTGGATTCAGGCTCCTGGTCTTCAGAGGCTGTTTCTGCTCCCCAGGAGTGCTCAGAGCTGCATATCACTGTGCCATCAAGATATGTTCTAAATGGAAATGCATTTTTTAAATTAAAATAAATAGAAAAAGCCACCATGGGGGCTAATACTGGGAACACGTGGGAAAATGCAGTTGCCTTTGGTTAGGAGCAGAGAAACAGCCAAATACATCTATCATTGATCACAACAGGCTACAACTAGTTTGTCGAAAAATAGGACAGCTCATGGGTCTTTTCAGTTTTACAGACAGTAAAAGTTCAACCAAAAATTTTTAAAATGTGCTTGGTCTCAATGACTTTGGGTCTAAAATGTATAAAGTGATGGTGATAATGATTATCACAGACTTGTGATAATAATTTGCTTAATATAATCAACTTAGGTAAATCACTTCAAATTACTAAATTGTATGCGTGTATGTATCTATATCTGTATATCTTGCATTTCTCAGACTACCCAAATAATTTGACTCTTCATAAAGCCTTACACCATGAAGTAGACATGATCGGAATGAATAAAAATGTTATTAAAATTTGGCTTTACCGAGCTTATTTATAAGGAATGGTTAAGAATTTTAAAAGGAATTCATTATCCAACCATTAATAGTTACCAACATGATGTAGAAAGTCTTTGTGTGTGTGTGTGTGTGTGTGTGTGTGTGTGAGAGAGAGAGAGAGAGAGAGAGAGAGAGAGAAACATTCTATGAAATGACTTTTGCAGAGACATTCTGTTGAATGACAGAGTGCCCTGACTGATAACAGGACTTAGCGGGGATGTGGCGGTTTTTCATAAGTGAATTACGTTTAGAAGATAATTATGTTTGGAAGACTTTTCTGTTTTCAAATTTTATTAAGCCCTGTGGGGACTCTCAGAATTACTTGTCTGGAATCATCAGTGAATAAGAATAAATGGTAATTCCATGACAGGCCTGCATATTTCTCTTCTAAACCAAGAAGGTGACACATGGGCAAGGGTGCTGTTGAACTTCTGAGTGTGATGAGAGCCACTGGAGACCCAGCTGGATAAGTCAGGAGAGTTGAGAAAAAGGCTGGTGGGGCAACTTTGAACTGTCACAGTTCTATCAATACATACCAGGCCACGTTTGCCCCTTGTCTGTGGGAGGAAGTGAAAAGCAGGAATTGTCGTTTCCATTTAATGGATAAGGAAAAACTCAGAAAGGTCAAAGGATTTATATGCCCAAGACCACATAGCTGACATGTAACAGAACTGGGATTGAAAACCCAGTCTTCTAACTACAAATGCTGTATTCTTTCTAGTTCATTACACTGACTCATATCCGCCAAGTTCCTTCTCAAGTTCTAATTTTTTAAAAAGTCCACAAGACAAATGTGTGGAAATTAACAGTGGATGGGTGGTGTACTTCATTTTGTAAGGATAAATGTCTTCCTTTGTTGCTAAATAATAGTAATAGACTCTAGATAGTGCCATAAAAATTATTTAATAAAAATGCCTTAAGCGTTCTTTATAAAATCAGAGTTAAATGAAGTAGATTAAATCTTAATAAGGAGGGCATTTGATCAGGCCTCATAACCAAATAAGGTTTGGTAATATTTTTAAGGATGTGTTAAGTAAATAACACATCTTGCTCTAGTAAGTCCGTGTGCAATGTCAAAATTTAACGAAAATTGTTCCTGGAAAATAAAGTTTCCATGTTACGTACATGTGATGTACTTTGTTTGGGCTCTCATGGGATGGAGCAGGAATGCAGAAATAGAAAAGCATTTGTTAATTCTTTTTAGCTTGTTCAAGAGCTGGCAGCTTTAGGAGTGGTGATAGGAAACAATGTCCTCGGTACAAAGGAAATTGCTGGTTTAGACTGTAATTGGAAATGATTCACCACTTTACTAGCTAGTGATTTTTCAGCAACCTGGATAAAAGTGATTTAAAATGTGCTGTCATACTGGGTGAAAAGAAAACTCAAAGCCCTGGTCCTAATAACACCTCCAACCAATAACCACACAAAACAAAGTGACTTAAACTTGTTTTGACATGGCTTCTGAGAATTTCAATATACCTTCCAAGGGATCTAGAGATACACTATAGGTAGCCTTAAAGCAATAGTTTTCTATCAGTGTTTTGCTCTTGGTAGCCCCCAAACATTATGAGGCAAGCACTATTAGAAACAGTTTCACTGCTCCGTGTGAGGTGAGTAGAAAGATTAACCATAATACCTGCTTTTACCATCCCTAATGCCCTTTGAGGCCCCTGGGGTACTTCCTAAGGGAAATAAGTTTAAAAATTATTTCCTTGAAAAACATTTATTTGTTGGTAGCCTCTGGAAAAATGTCTGAAAAATCATCTGTTACCTTGCCCTTAGAAGTTATAGAAAATTGTCTCACATTTCATATGCCCAAAGGTATAATACATGCATAATTATGGATGAACTGTCTTTGCATAAATTTTAAACTATTAAAGCAATTAATGATTAATGACTAGATTAGGGAAGATGTTTAGTCTCTTCTGGAATCCCAAACCCATCGGCCCCCCCTGGGGACAGCTGATCAAAAGGACATTCGGAAGTACCTGGCTGAGGGTGGAGGACAGTTAGAAGGAAGGATTTCTGCTGCCAGTGATTTTATTGTAAGCTCAGATATGTAACGTTATCTGAGTGATTAAAATGAAAAAAAGGAGGGATTCAAAAATACTGACATGATAATATATAATATCAAGATGAAAAGAAGAGTATCTTAGAAATGGTTATTCTTGAACTTAGCCTTGAATATCAAGGGAACTCGAGCTAGATTTGAGCTTGGTATACAATCTCAGAATGTGTAATTAGTAACTTGTACATAATCTTATGCTGATACAGAGGATGTGTCAATATACAAGGTATTTAATTTAGTAGCCAATCCACTAAACAATTAATCAAAATGTTCCAGAATGCATTTTTGAGATACTTAATCCGCAGATTGACCATAAATACAAATGTTAATATACTTCCTTGTATCATAGCCAAATTGTAGGTGTTTAGAGAACATTTAGGAAAACTCGCTTTTACTCTTAATCATTTAACTTGAAAATAGTTAGTGGTGCACTTTTGAATTTAAACTCTTATTAAATACCTTACTATCTCAGCCACATCACTAGTATTGGCAATAGTTTCTTTTCTTCTTCTTTACTTTTTTGGCTGCGTCGGGTCTTAGTTGTGGCACACGGGGGTCTTCATTGAGGCATGCGGGATCTTTTGTTGCAGCGTATGGGCTCTGTGTTGCGGCATGCAGGCTTCTCTCTAGTTGTGGCACACAGGCTCCAGAGCGCATGGGCTCTGTAGTTTGCAGTACGCGGGCTCTCTGGTTGAGGTGCGCAAGCTCAGTAGTTGAGGCGCGTGAGCTCAGTAGTTGTGGCACGCAGGCTTAGTTGGCACACAGTCTCAGTTGCCCTGTGGCATGTGGGATCTTACCTGACCAGGGATGGAACCCATGTCCCCTGCATTGGAAGGCAGATTCTTTACCACTGGGTCACCAGGGAAGTCCCAGGCAATAGTTTCAAATCCACTGATGTTGCTATATCAGAAGTGATTTTTGTCCTATTTTGAATTTCTGCCTTCTTTCCCATATTGTAACCAATACAGTGATATGGTTATAAGGCATTATTAATGTTACATACTAGTATTATATACACAACATTTGAAAATCTCTACTCATAATCATCACTATGATCACAATATTTTTATTGTACTCAGAAAGACTGGCCAGAGATTGGTTTTTCTCTCTGCATAATTTATAAACTCTCTGAGCTTCAGTTTCTTCATAGTCATAAAATGAGGGTTAATAATATCTACCTTCTATAGTTATTATGGCGATTAGATGAAATAAGGTATATAAAAATGCCATAAACCCAAAGAATTATAAAGTGAATTGTGGAAATATAAAAGCAGAAGCACAGGAGATAAGTTAGATTATAGTCACACAAAAAAGTCCCTTCAACTTTTGCTGCCACCCTTTTATGGCTCAGGTTGAGCCATAAATGAAAATGCCCTAATGAAAAGGTGTGTGGGATTGCTACCGTTTCCATTTTTTGAATGCAACTCTTAGGTCTTCTGCAAGCTCAGATGAGCCGCTTGGGGAAATACTAGAAATACCTAAAAGCTAAAATGCAGTTCTAGATAAAGCATCTTAAGTTTTACAAGCTTTTTACAATAACTGCGTTTAGTCCTGACACAAATAGAATAAGTCTTGATCCAATTCCTTTTAACTCTTCTCTAAGGAAACACAATAAGTCATCTCATGAGATATTTTTAAGTTGTCTGTCAGCCTTACTGTCTCTTCTTCTCCTTTTGTCTGGCAAAAACAATGTGTTAGTCCACGAAGCAAAAACCTATTATTGAATTAATGCCAAGAATTCTGGCTTCTAATGTTTAAGATGTTCTCAATGCTAGAATATTCTGGGCTCTTCATAGGAGGGTACAAAAATGACATGATATTGAATATCAAGGGTTTTAAAAATCCATATTGTCATTTAGGGTGAGCATGGTGATTTTCAAAAAGAATAAGTGACTAGTTGACCTGTCACCTTCTATCTGCTGCTGTCATCTGAGCCTATGTTCCTGCCAGGAGAACTTCCTCCTGCCCTCTCTGCCTGGCTAAAACCTACTCATACTTTAGACCCAATTCCAGTTTTACCTGCTAGGGCCACATGAACCTAGCATGACCCCTTGCTCCTTAGAATGCCTTTCATATGTACATAAATCACCCAGATGGCTTTAAGAGCAGCTTTTGCCTTCATTTTTATTTTTTGACATTTATATAGTCTAACGAGTGAAGTCTGGTATCAATGTTTGAACAATTATTTATTGTCACTATTATTATTATTGGTTACATTAATATGTTTTTTGGGTTTTTTTGATTGAAATATAGTTGATTTACAATGTTGTGTTAGTTTCAGACGTACACTAAAGTGATTCAGATCTATCTATCTATATATAAAATCTTCTTCAGATTCTTTTCCACTAAAGGGTATTATAAGATATTGAATATAGTTCCCTATGCTATAGAGTAGGTCCTTGTTACTTATCTATTTTATATACAGTAGTGTGTTTCTGTTAATCCCAAACTGCTAATTTATCCCTTCCTGCCCCATTTTGCCCCTTGGTAACCGTAAGTTTGTTTTCTATGTCTGTGAGTCTATTTCTGTTTTGTAAATAAGTTCATTTGTACCATTTTTTTGATTCAACATATGAGTGATATCATATGATATTTGTCTTTGTCTGACTTACTTCACTTAGTATGATCATCTCTAGGTCCAACCACATTGCTGCAAATGGCATAATTTCATTCTTTTTTATGGCTGAATAGTATTCCATTGTGTATATACACCACACCTTCTTTATCCATTCATCTGTTGATGGACATCTGGGTTGTTTCTGTGTCTTGGCCAATGTAAATAGTGCTGCTATGAACACTGGCATGCATGTATCTTTTCAAATTAGAGTTTTTGTCTTTTCTGGTACATCACCCAGGTGATTCTTAATCATGCACTACCTTCAGTTGTTATTTCACTTTTCATGTGCACATCTCTTAGCTGCTCATTTGGGCCACAAGCTTCTTGGAGGCTGAAGTAGGGTATATTTTCCAAAGTTTCATATCTACAGTATGTGCATGGTAAATAGCTTTTAAATTAAAATGGATTTAATTGATAGATGAGTTTTAAAGGTGGTGGATTAACATTTCCCCAGCAGCTATAGCATGAAATTCCAATCAGAATTCTGCCATTTGAGATGTCAGAATATGATTTCAATGCCTGATTTTGTTGCTAGAATACAGGTCTCCCAAAGAGGACAGAGGCTGCTGTTAAGTGTCAGAAGGTCAGAAGTGTCCGTTAATTTTCTTTGGTTTCGGAAAAGGAATTGAGAAACGAACCTGTTTTGCTCACATGTTGAAGGACTGCATTTCTAACTTCTATATGCAGTATTTAATTCCACTCTGGATTTGGGTGTAAGTTGGATTAAAGACCTCCAAGGCAAATTTTTTATTATTCCCACTCTGGTTTACCAGGTAAGAAGAAGTAGGGGGCTACACATCAAGCCCCAAGTTAGTTTTCTATGGAAAATTTAAGAGGATTGTTTTTATTTAGCAGCTTTTGAAGTGCTTCCAAATACCCCATCAGAATTTGTAGACCTTTCAGGAGAGAAGAGAGGCTCGTCGTGAAGGTGGTTTAATCAGGAGATCTGGATCCAAGCAGCCTCTGGCTTCTCACAGTGTGAAGCTGGAATTACTATTCTTCCTGCCATTCTCCATCCCTTCTATTTTCTGCTCTGTTTTCTAAAGGCTTTCCAGTCCCCATTTTAATCTGATTTACTTGCATTTGGGGTAACTGTGACGGCTTTCCAATTTGAGAACATTGGTTGATTTTTAAATACTTGTCAGTATTTAAAATCAGTGTGTGATTTGGGAAGTTTCTTCTTTAGGCCATTTCCCCCCATTTACCCCAAAATCTGAGAGTTGGAAGAGTTTGGTTTTGTAACCAACTCTGCATAATTCACGCAGCCCTCTGCTTGTCAGAGATCATGTGAGCTTTGAGTCCAAGGGAAAAACTAGCTATTATATTTAGAATTACAAATCCCCCAAACCCAGAAAAGTATCTAATAAACATATTGCATTTCACTGGCATATAAAATCAAAGTCCTGGGAGGGACTGAAGTTCTTCAAAGGTTTTTTTTTTTTTAACATTATTTTTCCCTAACTCATTCCTAAATTTGGTGCTCTATTTTGCTCTTAAAATTTTCCAGGGAAGAAAAATTTACTACATTCTCTGGCCTTGTTTTAATGTTTGACAGCCATTGAAATCAGAAAGTTGTGTGAAACCAAAACTCTTGCTGTAGCCTCTGCCTGACCTCACTCCTCCTGTCTTAACTGGAGACTGGGATGTCAATTCGTGCACAAGCATTAGATAGAACCCATTCGCAGGGAGCTCTAAGGGCTTAACATTCTGGCTCGGGCCATTTCTTTTGACCTCTTCTCTGGTAATGAAGATGACTTTCTACTCGCCTCTCCTGAGTTGCACTGTACAGGCCACCCGCTCTGGTCTGTTTTGTCTCCTTCTGTTCCCTGACACTTGCATCTTGCTTGTTCCTCTGTGTGTGCTTTGTTTATGCTGTGTCCCCACCTGGCACACTGTGCTCTGTATCTCACCACTGGGATGTAAACACCAGGAGTTTACAAGCAGGGACCTTGTCTTTTTCACTTGCAGCTGTATCATTAGATGTGTCTCAGTCATGTCACTCATACTGCATGCCTACAACTCCACACATATTGGTTAAGTGATATTTAATAGTTAATATTCAAATTCTACCCAAACATCAAAGCCCTTCTCCAGAGAAAGAGAACAGCATAAGCTTTCATTCAACACAATTACATGGGTGTCTACAACATAACAAATATTGTGCTTCTAAATTTGCAACTACAGTTACATTCAGTTGTTCTCTCTTCCAAATTATAGGTTTTCCTTTACATTAAGAATGAGCTTCCTACAATTGTTGATGAGTAAAAATATTGGGCCTCAATAACACATTAAAGTAATATCCTCCAATTCTGGACTGAGACTGCAATAAGAGAGTAGATACCATTTATCGAGGGCTTAGTACTTATTGTGTGCGAGGCACCGTTCTCAGTTCTTAGGGATTTATAAATCTTAACTCACTTACTTCTCTTAAGCATGCTGTGCATTAGGTACAATCATTATTCCTATCTTACAAGTAAGGCTTCTGAGGCACAGAGAGGTTAAGTAACTTGCCCAAAGTCACACAGCTAACAGAGTCAAGCAGTCCGCTTCGAGAGCCTGGGCTTTAACCACTTCACCATATTGCTGTTTTCTTGGTACACCACTTGAGTCCAGGTTTTATGTTCCTACTTCTACTTTCTGCTGATGGGGACAACCTTCAGTGCCCTAGACTGCCACTCCTTCTACACACAGATACTGGTTTTATCAGTCAGAAACTCAAAGTTGGCTGTTTCCATTCTCAGCCCACATTCAGCATTTCCAAGGCTTGCTTTCTTCTACTCCTTTCTGTTATTTATGAACACACCTGTCTCCCTGATGCAACTGGAAGTAACTGTGAGGACAGCAAACCTCATCTCCCCTCCCTCCCTCCATGTTCCAGAACACAGTACAGTGCTCTGGACATAGTAGGCATTCCATAAGTATTTGTTAAAGAAATAAATATGTTTAGAGAGATTTTCCTGTTCTTTTATTTAAAGCCAAACTGCTCATAAGAGTTAAAAACACTAAAACTCATGTCACTTCTGAGCTGGATTATAGGGAAAGTAAATAGACAGTCCAGTCCAGCTGTGGGAACACAGGCCTAGGCGAGCACCCAGAGAGCCCTTGAACCTGGAGACTAAGCAGTCTTAACGTTTTCAGTGGTACAGTGGCCAGGAGCTAACAGGTTGCATTTAGGGAGAAGGATGAAGTATGTTGTTAGAAGATAGTTTCCTCTGTGGTGGTTTTAATAACACAGTCAAAAATATTTTATGACCTTCTAGGATAGTTCTTATCTGAGAAGGTCTGTGGTCAGTTAAAGATGGCCACACATTCTTTGCTACTTCATCATTCAGCAGTGGAGTCTAATTTCCCTCCTCTTGAACTTGGGCTGGACTAGTGATTTGTTTGACCAGTTGAATGCAGTGGAAGTGATGCCACATGACTTCCATGTCTAGGTCAGCAGGAGCCTTTTGGCATCTACCTTGGTCTCTGGAACGCTCGCTCTTGGAATGCAGCCACCATGCTGTGAGGAAGCCTAAACAGCCCCCTGGGGAGGCCAGCATGGAGGGGAGCCAAGGTCTCTGGCTGAGAGCCACAGTGGAGGTCCCGGCCTACAGCCAGCACTGACCCGCCAGTCATGTGAATAAGTCATCCTGGACTGGACCCTCCAGCACACTGAGCCACCCCAGCTGATGCATGTGGAGCAGAGATGCTCTGTCCCAGCAGGGCCTTCCCAAATTCCTGACTCAAAAAAACTGTGAGCAAACTGAAATTGTTGTTTAATGTCACAAGCAGTAGAGAATAGCAGCAATGTCATAATCTGCACAGTGAAAAACAGCCACAAACACAGCCCATCAAAGAGCTTTTCACGGGCTTCCCTGGTGGCGCAGGGGTTGAGAGTCCGCCTGCCGATGCAGGGGACACGGGTTCGTGCCCCGGTCCGGGAGGATCCCACATGCCGCGGAGCGGCTGGGCCCGTGAGCCATGGCCGCTGAGCCTGCACATCCGGAGCCTGTGCTCCGCAACGGGAGAGGCCACAACAGTGAGAGGCCCGCGTACCGCAAAAAAAAAAAAGAGCTTTTCACTGCATATGTAATTTTTCCCAAAACATACCCACTAGTACTACATATTTGTCCTGCTCTCACCCCTTGAATCATGAGGTGCTTTGGAAAGAAACTGTTTGCTTCACACGTAATGGTTCAAAACTGTATCAAATGAGGAAAATAAAACAAAACTGAACAAAACCCTATGGCTCCGTTATTCTAGGATCAAATTGTGAGGAAATTAAAATGTGACACCCTGCACTGGAAAAATTCAACACATAATCCCATGATTGCTTTAAACCCACATTTATGGTATTAAGAAAAAATCTAGGCCTTCAACTAGATCAAACAGTTACTAGATCAATTATTTCAGAGGAATGTTATAGAGCTGATGTAGGGCCACCCCATAATATAATAGGCAGATCAAGAATATCTTCCCACCTCTAACCCTTGAAGCCTATTACTAAGAGCTGATTCATTTGTCTTTATAGGATCCTTTTTAAAATGCAAAATATAGTGGGAGGGTTAACATAGTAACAGTTAATACAGCTCTCAATCATTCACAGGCTAGACTGTGCGGCAAAATTCCAGTTCACTGTGTAAGCATAGGGGGAAATGGGGTGACCTCCCGAGGAATCAGGCAGCAGGAGGACACAGGGCATCTGGGAGGCAGAGGAGAAAGTCTGGGAGACAGAAAGGTGTAAAAAAGGGAAGTGGGGAGTGTCTGAGAATTTCTCCTCCTTTATTGGCGTCTTTTAGGCAGACCAAACTTCTGAGACTTACAAGAACCTTTGATAAATACAGGCTTAGAAAGGGTTAAATGAAACAGCCAAGAGTCCTCAGTTGTCCTCTCCAGTTATTGCCTCATCGTATTCTGCTTCCTCCCAGTGTCACCTCTCTTCTGGCCCCATTCAAGTGCTCTTTACAATTGGATGTGCTTGACCTCTCGGTGACTGTCATCCTCAGTGGAACGGGGTATTCCTTCCTCTGCTCTCCCCATATGGCCTCAAATTCTCCTGGCCTTATAGTTTGGCAGACTGAGGTTTATTTCCTACAAGTGCTGTTTTCTTCCTCTGTGATGCCCCATAGCTCTGGTACTTGCATCTATACGATGCAGTGTAATTGTTACCCATTTCTCTTCCCATTAGACTCTGACCCTCCTTGACAGAGGGGAGATTTTTCCATCTCCCTAGAGAATGGGACAGTTATGGCACATGCTAGACCTTCAACAAACATTTGCTGCTTGAATGGCTGGCCGAAGGGATGAACGGACAAATAAATTGCATTTCCCTCGAAGGTAGAGTTTGTGTTATACCTACTGCGTCCCTGATACTTAGCACAGTTCCTTGAACAGAGCCTAAAGTCAGTGGATGCCCTTTCAGCATAATGATCATTGGAACAGGTCCTTAGGTGATGCGTTATGTGTGTTTACTTTATTTCTTTGTTAGTTATGCCAAACTTACTCCTGAAAATGATTTAGAGTAACTGAACATTAGAATTAGGCTTTCCCCCCAAATATCCTACAGACTGCAGGATGGCTCTTCTGAACTCCGAAGAGTCAGCTGGTTTTACTGCAACTTATATGAGCAAACCAGAAACCATCAGCCCTTGAGCAATGGAATCCTGGGTGTGGTGTTTGCATGGTTTAGCCCAAGCACGTCCCCCATCCTGAATGGGACAACCCACTTACAAGGGAAGGGACACATGGTCAAGTGATGGTTTTTAACATCCTGTCACAACCATGTATTTAGCTGGACTATCAACAAAAAATGAATGTCTTCTAAAAGTCACTTGTCAGTTTTAGACCCATTTAACTTCCTTCAAAACAGATCACATGCCCCTTGAAAGCAAAGACTATGCTTTTAAGCTATTTGTGCAGTGAATGTCTATAACTACTTTCAAATTTATGGGATTATAAGGCCAGGTCTTCCCATGCCCTAAAAATTGGAGTCCAGCTTAAATTAAAATGGTCTTCTGACTTAAACCACGAGTGCCCTGACTGGCAAGCTCACAACTTCCTCTTTTTACATTGACTAAAATGTTCTTTTTCTTAATCTCACCCTTCCCCCACCCTTGTCTTTCTCCCCACCTCAACAAAATCACCAATTTATCAAATAACTGCTGTGGAAACTTCATTAGAGCTGCTATATTTTACTTTCAGTATCACCCACCCAGGGTGCCTTGCCGAGTGAGAGCAGATGTGCTCTTCTTGGCTGACGGCCAGCCCAGCCACTGAGCCATCGCTCCTGAGGTGCGTGTTCACCTCTGTGAGCTTATCACAGGAAGGGTAGCTCTTTCCAGAGAGTTTTCTTAATGAGAGAAAAAAATCTGTCTTGCTTTGTGCTTTAAGTTGTCTGCCCCACGTGCTGGAGCCACCTCTGCACAATAGTCTGGGGGCAGAGAATGGGGCTCTGTGGTATTTTGTGCTGCACAGAAAGTCATGTTTTTGTTTTCTCTCCTGATCCAGGCAACTCTGTGTACCGCTATAAAGAGGATTCAGGCTAGAGCTGACAGCCCCCCAGGCCCTCTTCTATTTTGTACCATCCCTTCTCCTCACCCACCCAGAGCTTTCCCAAGTCCCTCTTGCTATAAATTGAATTTTGTCCCCCAAAGGAAGATGTGCTGAGGTCCTAACCCCCAGTATCTCAGAATCTGACCTTATTTGGAGAGAGGCTCTTTATGGAAGTAATCAAGTTAAGATGAGGTCATTGGGGTGGCCTGTAATCCAGGATGACAGGTGTCCTTATAAAAAGGGGAAATATGGACACACAGACACGCTCAGGGAGAAGATGGTCATGTGACTGGGGTGATGCAGCTACAAGCTGAGGAATGCCAAGGATCACCAACAAACAGTAGAAGCTAGAGGAGGCTGGGAAGGACTCTCCCCTGGAGATGTCAGAGAAAGCACAGACTTGCTTTTGGACTTTCAGCCTCCAGAACTGAGACAATAAAATTCTGTTTGGGTAAGCCACCCAGTTTTTGGTGCCTCGTTATAGCAGCCCTAGGAAACTAATACTCCTCCCTTCCCAGCACTTGAAACAACTACCTTAGAGGCCAGGGTCCCCCATCATTATATACCACTCTGGCCACATCCCAAGTGGCAATTCTTTCTCCTTTTGCCCTCCAGCTACCAAAACTTGTCAATCTTATGTTCCACTTCCCCATGGCCTTGGCCTCTGCAATGATTAAGCAGTAATGAAGTGACTAGGAACAAATGTATTGTAAAGCAGAAAGGGTGGGCTGACAGATTAATTGGCACAGCTATCAGTTTATATAACATTTCCCAGAGGTTTCTTAGGAAGAATAGCTTACACTGATGTTTCTCAAACTGAAGTCTGAGTTCTCTCTGAGAATTTTTTATCCTGTGTTTGCATTTACAAGACAATCCAAAAAAAAAGTATCAATTTTCTATGCATAAAATTAAAACTTCCGTTTTGCCGTGGTTGTTACAATTGAATGCAATTATTATAGAAGACATTATGTTTTTTATTTTTTCCAGCTTTATTAAGGTCTAATTGATAAATATTAATTGCATATATTTAAGATATACAATGTGATGTTTTGATGTTTGATACATCGTGAAATGATTACCACAATCAAGCTAATTAATATATGTTGTATAATCATCTCACATGGCTGCCTTTTTCTCTGGTGAAAGGACATTATGTTTTAAATCAATTTTTCTCAAACTGAAGTTTGTAAGACACTTTTTGTTTTCCTTTAAGAAGAGCCTATTTATTTCTCAAAATTAACGAACACTGCTACATAAAAGGAATGGTCAGAGAGGAACCTGGCTGAGGGCACTTATGACACTCTGCAATCTTACCACTTGCCTATTCTGATACTGAGCTGGATCTCATTCAATGCCGAGCCAAATTTGCTAGCTCATCGTTAGCTATTACATGTACATGTATATTTGCTTGAGGTTTTTAGAACATAAAAAGGATTGTTCACCTGTCTCTCTGCCCATTTAAACTGCCTTTCTGCATGACACTCTCTTTTCCCCTCATGGAGCACATATGTCATGAGCTACTTTTAAAATCAATTATTCAGGGTCTTGGAGGCTGGAAGATGGAGCAGAAGTTCCCTGGAGTATTTTGAAGTAAACATCAAATTATAAATGAAGCACTCTTTATAAATAGGTCAAAGGAATGGGGAACAGGGACATAAGTGGATGGGCTAGATTCCAACCCCTGCCTAACCCCCAGGAAAACTTTTTCCCCAGCATGAGCCTGAGTTCACCTGCTGGGAAAGCGCTTGGGAATCCTTGGGGGTAATGCCCCTGCCTCTGAGTCAAGTGAAAAGGTTCTCTGATCCACAGTGTGTGTGTGTGCACGTGTGTGTGTGTGTGCGCATTGGGAAAGAATCCTCTTCTCCAGGCCAGGTTCCTCCCTCAGCATTATCAGCTAGTAAAGAAGACATGCTACCTCTGCTAAGGTTGCAGAGAGGGGAGAGTGGGCTCAGAGCAGGAGGGCAAAGTGGGCTGGGTGGCCTCTGGCTCGCAGGAAGCCCCGTCCAGGCCTCCCTCCCACGGCCTGATTTCCAGCCCTCCCACGGCCTGTCCAGGGCAGGGGGCCGTAGCAGCTGCTTGCAGAAAGGTTTAGACAAGCAGAAGAGCAGGAGACAGTCTGACAGGGGCTGAAAGCTTGACCCAAGATTTTTTTGGAATGGAATGATGTACAAGGTTTATAATTAGATTCCTCATTACTCTAAGTTTCCAAAGCAGGCCAGGCAACTCGTATGGATCAGGCCTCCAAAACGGCCTTCAGGGGCCACAGGCTATTTTTGCTCTCTCTTTTTCTCTCCATAGAAAACAGTTAAGTAAACAAGTCACCCTGAAAACTTCCTCTTACTGGACCTCTAGGAGTAGCAAGGATTAACTAGGCCTTGGCTGAGGAATGACAGGTTATGTGAGCTCTCGCCAGGTACTAGAAAATCCATCTTAAACACACTTGCACAAAATCCCCATAATGTTTAATTAAAATATAATATGTATACATATGCTTATACACTTTTATGCTATGTGATCTTTTCATCACGTGTGTTCTGCTTTAATTAAACACTAATTAGTTAAGTTTCAGTTAACGAAGGTAAGCTCTAAAGATCTGCTGTACAGAATGGCTATCATCAAAAAGAACATGAATAACAAATGTTGGTGAGGACGCAGAGAGAAGGGAACCCTTGAACACTGTTGGTAGGAATGTAAATTGGTGTGGCCACTGTGGAAAACAGTATGGAGGTTCCTCAAAAAACTAAAAATAGAACTACTATATATACCACCAAGCAATTTCACTCCTGGGTATATGTCCAAAAAACACTATGTAATTTGAAAAGATACATGCACCCCAATGTTCACAGCAGCATTATTTACAATTGCTAAGATATGGAAGCAACCTAAGCGTCCATCAACAGATTAAGAAGATGTGGTATATATAAACACACAGACACAGACACACACACACACACACACACACACACACACACACACACAATAGAATACAACTCAGCCATCAAAAAGAAGGAAAATTTGCCATTTGCAACAACGTGGATGGTCTTAGAGGGTATTATGCTGAGTGAAATAAGTCAGACAGAGAAGGACAAATGCTGTATGACATAACTTATATGTGGAAGCTAAAAAATACAACAGACTAGTGAATATAACAAAAAAGAAACAGACTCACAGATATAGAGAACAAACTAGTGTTTACCAGTGGGGAGAGGAAAGAGGGGAGAGGCAATAAAGAGGTAGAAGATTAAGAGGTGCAAACTACTATGTATAAAATAAGCTACAAGGATATATTGTACAACACAGGGAATATAGCCAATATTTTATAATAACTATAAATGGAGTATAACCTTTAAAATTGTGAATTTTTATACCATATACCTGTAACTCACATAATATTATAAATCAACTATACTTCAATTAAAAAATAAAGATCTGCTGGAAAATATTGTACCTGTAGTCAATAATACTGTATTGTACACTTAAATATTTATTAAGAGGGTAGACATTATGTTGTACTCTTAACATACTAAAATAAAATACAAAATATATTTAATAAAAAGTAACCTTTCTCCTCTCCCAGATCTTCAGGCTTTCTCTTCAGAGGCAAGCCATTTATCCTACCAAATATGTTTCTATGCATTGACAAAACCATATATGTATCAGTGGACACATATGTGTTGTTTTTTACATACATGGGAGAGTATCATACCCAATATTTGGGATCTTGCTTTATTCACTTAACAACATACCTAAGAGCCCTTTTCATGCCTACACAGAGCCATCTAACTCATTTTTAAAGTCATGGGTACTTTAGTGAACATCTCATACATACATCTCTTCTGAGGTGTGCAAGTTTATTTGCCAGATATATTTGTAGCAGTGGAACTGTTAGATCAAAGGTATATGAATTTTTTATTATGATAGATATTGACAAATTGCCCTCTAAGGAGAACATGTTGATTTACATTCTCTGCCTGTCTGCACTCTTACCGGTGCTGTACATTTTCAAACTTTCTGATCTTTGTAAGATGTATAAGTAAACAAATGTGTCTCAAGTGACTTTCCTGCTTCCGGTCTTGCTCCCTTCAATTCAGTAAACACCCTGCAGCTTGTGTGATGTTTCTCAGACGTGAATCCAATCCTGTGACTCAACTCAGCACAAAACTCTTCCATCTCCTCACTGTCCTTGGGATAAAGCTCCGTTTCTTTGACTGGCTCACAAGGTCCTTAGTATTTGGGCCCCTGCTCAGGGCCACTATCACCCTCTATGCTTCAGCCATGCTAGACGACTCTGCCTTCCTCAGACAGTCCTGCTCTCCCTCACGTCCACCCAGGCCTCTCCTCTGTGCTCCTCCTGCCTGAGGACACTCTCCTTGGCCTGTCTCCCCTTCTCTGGCTCATTCCTACTCATTATGCTGGTTTCACCTTCCATGTGGCACCCACTAGGTAATGATGGGGAGCACCCTGGCTGCCTCCACAGTCCCCTGAACTTCACCTTTTAAATTCTGTAACATTCAGCATGTAAAAAATAACATATATATATGTACACATATGTAAGTTGTGAAACATAACCATAACAACAAACACCTACGCACCTACTAACCCACCTTAAGAACCAGCTGGCTGCCAACACTGTAACATGTACTGTTTTCCTTGCCACACTGGGTGGTAATGGTCTCTATACTTGTCTCATTTCCCACCATAGTCTCAGTTCTAGGGGCCATGGGTCTGGGTCCGACTTGTGCATAGTGATATCCCAGGGCCAAGCACAGGGCCTGACAAGTTTTATTGCAGGCCTTAACAATATTTAAAAATTGAATTTAATAATATCCAGAAAGGGAATACTTAAAAAAAAAAGTAACCAGGTTCCCAGAGAGCAGGTTAGTCATTAAGAACCTACCACCAGTTCACTCTATATAATTTGGGTCATTTTTCTAAGGTCAAGGGTCAGTCTGTAGAACTTAAACCTCCTTCTCTGGCTCCTTTGGTGAGGCTAGGCTGCTGGGACATACTTCTTTTCTTTCTTTTTGTTGTTGCTGTTGTCCATTTACATTTTCAAATTGTTTATCAACAAGGTTGAACAGCTTTTGAGTTACCAGCAATTCACCTTAATGTGGTAATTGCAAAGTGAATGAGTTTATTTTCCTTACTCTTTTTTTTAAAATTAATTATTTATTTAGTTATTTTTGGCTGTGTTGGGTCCTCGCTGCTGCGCGTGGACTCCCTCCAGCTGCCGCAAGCAGGGGCCACTCCTCGTTGCAGTGAGCTGGCCTCTCCCTGCAACGAGAGACGAAGGGTGTTGCGGTGGCCTCTCCCATTAGGAGCATGGGCTCTAGGAGCGCGGGCTCAGCAGTTGTGGTTCGCGAGCTCTAGAGTGCAGGCTCAGTAGCTGTGGCACGCGGGCTCAGTTGCTCCACAGCATGTGGGATCTTCCTGGACCAGGGCTCAATCCCGTGTCCCCTGCATTGGCAGGCTGATACTCAACCACTGCACCACCAGGGAAGCCCTATTTTCCTTACTCTTTAAAATTGTCCTGGTCTATGATTTTAAAAAATTTTTTGTTTGTTTTTGAATTGCAATCTTTAATACTCTTTACAAGGTATCGAATATTTATTAAAAGAAGTAGAAAAAAGAGAAAATCACTTTGCTCTTAATAATTCTTGGTTCTATGTGGTCATTCACTGATTTGTTCATTTAACAGATGTTTGAGTGCCTACCGTATGCCAGGCATGGTCCTATGTGAATAAAGCAGAAAAAGATCACTGCTCTTGTGGAATTTATATTCTAATGAGAGGACACTGGCAAAGATATGTGGTAATAAAAGGGAAAGTAAAGCAAGATAAGGGGATGAGAAGGGACAAGTCTGGATGTTTCTTTAAAAGAGGAGTTCTGATGAGGTCTCCCTGATGAGATGATATCTGAGCAGAGAAATCAGTGCAGGGAGGAGAGAGTCAGTGGAGGTGCTGGGGGTGGAAGGCGAGGAGAGGGGGGGTCCTCGGGCAGGGCACACTTGGCTGTGTGCACATTCATGCCTACTTCACAGAATATCCCAAGCTATAATGTTGCTGTTTACATTTTATAATAGATTCTCTTAGATTTGATAGAGCTTATGGGTTGAAAACACTATCTTAAGCCCCCAAAACAACAAGTTTCTCTTTACTTCCAGGCCCCTGATGGCTCCTGGCCCTTCACTAAAAATGTAGCTTCACCCTTGCCTGCTCCCTGTTGACTTTGAATGAGAAGATTGCTCAGCTACCTACTTCCCATTTAGCGAGGCTCCACAGAGAAGAGGTGGAGGAGGTCTAATGAGATGACACCTATGAAACCCCAGTGCATGTACTTGCATAGAAGTTTATTGCTATTTTGGTTACTGTTATGAGCTTGGAAGTCAGGGGTACTCAGTACAGTTGTATTTATCAAGAACAAAGATGTTAATTCTCTTGTGTATTAGGAGTCAAGCCATTCAAAGCATATGTGTATTTCTATCTCTCCAAGCAAGCTGGGACACATTAGACCAAACACCATGTGGGGTGGTCTAAGCAAAAATAAAAACCCCAAGGAGTTGCCTCTGTTGGGGGAGCTCCTCAAAGACAAAGGTGGTCCAGGACCTGGCATCAAGTAGCCTGAAAGAGGCACCAGAGAAAGAAAGGGAGGATTTCCACACAGGATGGGTGGAGCGGAAGGGAGGGACACCGCTTACTGGGAAACAAAACAAACATATCCAGTACAAATTTGCACAACAAGAGAAAGAACAGAGGGTTTACCGTGCCAGTTAGAGAATAAATAAAGTGTGCATATTGGCAAATTGGCACATGGAATGAACAGGATGAGAAACAGTCGATCAAGGAGGATTATTACTGAAAAGAACCATGACTTAAAGTGTAGCTCGACTCCAGCTTCAGAGTTTCTAGGGCTCTCGAGGTTTGGTTAAGGTGGATGGAAACTACCTCCCACTATGTTCACAGTTATGCCTGCAAAAACAGAATTGCGACAATGGGAAAAACCTGAAGGGAGATAAACTGCTGTTCATATTCTGTCCACCCATGTGCTGCTTCAGTTTAGCCTTACTAAACAGGCACCAACCTGTAGAAAGATGGGGGTATTTCCCACTCAATCATTAAGGTGCTCTCCCAAAGGAACTGTCTACCAATAAGATGCATTTGAAATGATGGTAAGAGACAACAGACTATTAAATAGTGGAATAATGTGAACTTACAGCTCACTTTCAAGGTCTCAGGAAAACAAAAACCAGAATACCTCTGAAGAATTTAGGAGTGCCTCTCTTTCTCTATCCTTCTCTCTGTCTCTCCTGCTTTGCAATATTTATGAAAAACTAGTAAAACATTTTTGCATGGTTATAGATTCTCCAATCAGGTTTCCCCTGGGTTATTATTCAGACAGACTTAGGATAGAATCCTACGGATGATAACGACCATGATAACAAAGGTAATTTCCATCACCTGCCTAGGCCGTTATGGTTCATATAGCTCCATCACTTACACGGTCACGCTTAGTCTCCACGAGAACACTTGGGTACCATGTATCCCTGTTTTATAGATAAGAATGTTGACCCAGGCTCATGCTGCCAGCATTGGTAGACGGTAGAGGTCAGAAGAACAGAATTGTTAGGTCTAAAGGGGGCTATATATTTTATCTCCCTCTGCTTTCCTCTCTGCCCTGGTGGGAAAGAGCACCGAGCCCTGGCATTGATCCTCACCCTCGCTCCGTACACTGTGCCACTAACTTATAGTTCCCACGTGTTGGAACCTCTTTATGACCCACAGGGGTTGGAAGACACAGAAATGGCTCTCCCAGGTATAGGCAGAGGTGAGCAACCAGGGGCCTGCCTGCCAGCCTCAATAGGCAAGAGGACTTCTAAGGTCAGCTTCCCAGAAGCTGGGGCCCTTGTTCTCAAGGCAGAGTTAGACCCTCGTAGGCACCAGCTCTGTGTCCTGTGCTTCTTTCAGCAACCCTGTTCTTTGCCTCTTGCCCGAAAACAAACCCTTTGAACCAGTGTTTGTCAAAGTATTCACCAGACTGTTCTGGAAGATGTTATGAGGCACTGGGATGGTGGAGGGGGTGATAGAAGGATTCTGTGATCAAATGAGCTTGGGAAATGCTCTTGAAGATTTATATGCACATTAGTATATTAAAGTTTCTGGGAAATCCCACAGTAAAGAACTATTTGATTTTATTTATTTCTGTGGTTCTGAACCTCTTTCTTTCTTGTAACCCCTATTAATGTCTAGTAGAGTATTTCTTTACCCATTATTGAGTTGTGTAATTATGCAACACTCCAAAATATACCAGAGCACAGAACGTTCTAGAAATGCAGAGCTCCCTGTACATGACTTGGTACACAGCTTAAGAATGTTGAAAATTTTGAGGCATTTTCTAAATCTGTAGGGGTCAAGGTGCACTACATATATAAAAGAATGAAACTATGACCAATTAAACAACCGTGTTCATTTGATAATGGTATAGATCAGGGGTTCTCAAATTTTGTTGCAATTAGAATCACAAGAGGAGCTTTAAAAATTTTGATGCCCAGGCTGTACCCAGACCCATTAAATCAGAAGCTGAGGGTTGTAACCAAAGCATTAGCATTTGCAAAGTTCTCCAGGTGATTTCATTGTACAGAAAAAGTTGGGAAGGAAAGGTATAAATGATTATCCTAAAGCAAAGAGCAGACGTGGGACTGACAAAAGCTTCTGGGAACTTATCTGGGCCACTTAAAAACTGTCCGTGAGTTTATGAAATATCTCCCCTCCTGGAAAGAACAAGACAAATGCTACAGACTTGGCTTACCGTGTTACAGTTCTAATCGGTAAACATGTGTTCCTAATATGCCTGAGATCGGTTTAATTATACACAAATAAGTTTGGCTTATTGTAATTGCAGAAAGCTGCAGATGTGAAGTTTTAATTATCACATCATGCGGCATTTTAGTTCAAGATGGACAAATGCAAGTTATAATGAAAGACACTGAAGAGTTGGCTTAGAAAATGAGTTTTGGGGGATATACAACACAATTGGCTTCTGAACCCACTACTGAATTCAGAATGCTGAATGCTCTGTGGGAAATACTTCCCTTCAAAAACTACTTGAATAAATATTCAGATCATGAATACACAGTAACAGTGGCTGAGAGCTAAAACTCAGGTTATTTTGATCACTCCAGAGAGCCATGAGGAAAGAGGAGACACTTAAGATGGGATGGAGTCAAGAAATTTTTAGAGCATAGAACTCTCAAGAGAGGGCAGACCTTAGTGAGGTCATGCATTGAGTTTTGAGTGGTCAGGAATAAAAATAATAATAGACTTTACTGAGCACTTCCTACAGGTCAGGCTGTCCTGTAAGTGCTTTACCTGCTACTTCATTTACTCCTCACTGACGAGGGAGGTACTGTGATTATCCCTATTTTCCTGATGAGGAACCTGAGGAGACTGAATGAGCTAATGTATGCCAGGTGCTTGGTGCCGTAGCTGGTACATGACAAACACGCAACAGTGGTAGCTCCTAATTTTTGGATGACAGAATCACAGAATGTTAGAGTTGAAGAGAATTTAGAGATCATTAGTGAGACTCATTTTGTTCCTTAAAAAGAAACTAAACAAATAAAACTGTAACAAGAGGAGAGTTCAATACTTGGGGTCTGCCTTTGATTCAAGTCATTCAAGTGAAGCAAGAGGAAATGGCCATTTCATTTGATGCTCTAGGAAAAGATGTCTATAATCGATAACAAAATTTAAGTGTCTGTTCTTAAAGATGGTGTCATAAAGGCTATACTGTCTCATCTTTATCTTGTAGTTTAAGAATTGTTCCTGCAGTTTAAGTACAGTGCCACCTGGGGAAGACAGGAAACTACAGTCACTTGGATCAAGCTTCCAGGTGTTTCAGCTTTTCTGTGATTCAAGATAATGGGTCTCTGATTAATCCACTCTCCCTCTAAACAATAATAGTACATTTTCAAATTTTGAATAAACTATATATTTTCTAAAATATAAAAGTAAGCCATCTTTGAGCAAACTCTCTACAGAAAGATAATACCTTAGAAATGGGATTTAGCAAACTTTTTCCATAAAGGGCTAGAGAGTAAATATTTTTAGGCTTCGTGAGCCATGCCGTTTCTGTTCCGACTACTCAACTCTGCCACAACATGAAAACAGCCATAGGCAATATGTAAATGAATGACTGTAGCTATATTCCAATAAAACTTTACTTACAAAACCAGTTGGTGGGCTGGATTTGGCCCATGGCTTGCTGATCCCTGCCTTAGAATAAGTATTACAAGTTCAGTTGCCTACAGTGAAGCAGGTTGTGTCCGGTCCCTGACAAATGAGTGAGCACATCTTCCATTTAATAGCTGACTGCACTCAGCCCCGGCTGATGATGGCCATGCAGATGTAAGCCCAGCGTGGCCCGATCCTTCTATTTTTCAAAAACAGCCGGAAACATAGATTTTTACGTGAGAGTTTCTGATCTTTTAAAATTCGGCAATTTATTCAGACAGCCACTACCCTGGGTACTCAGCAGAACAACTCGGCAGATTGCATCTGGCCCTGTTGTGCAGCTTCTGCTGCAGGGCAATTTTTAAAATTAACCAATATGCTCAAGATATAGATGTGATTTCTACCATTCTTCTTCTTTTTGTTTGTTTTAACTGAGTAAATCTGACATGCAGCACTGTATAAGTTTAAGGTATACAGGGTGTTACTTTAATACACTTATATATTGTAATATGATTGCCAATGTAGTGATATTTGTCACATTACATAATGATAGCAATATATTATTGTCTATATTCATTATACTGTGCATTACCTCTATGGCTTATTTACTACTTGTTACCGTTATCCTTCTTAATATAAGCAGACTCTTACAGAGCACTCATTAAATGGCAGGTCTTGTTCTAATTGCTTTATATGTATTAGCTTATGAATTCTCCTCACAACCACCTTGTAAGGTATATGCGATTACTATTTCACCTCAGGCAAAGGAAGGTTGAGTAGCTTGCCCAAGGTCACACAGCTAACATGGGGCAGAGCTGGGATTTAAATGTAGGCAGCGTGAAGGTGGAGTCTGTGCAGGGAAATCACTATGCTGTTCCTGTCTCCCTTCTGGGGCTACCGCCCTTTTTCCACCCTGCACTAAACTTCAGCAACAGTGATAGAAGGAGGGAGAAGGACTCTTTTTCTCTCTCTTATAACTGGACTCAGGGCTCAGGGTCCCTTCCCAGTCAACTTATCTTTCTGTTCTGGGGACTTGGTGGCTCTGGGAAAAATCATGTCTGACATGCCTTCCTCAGCAGGCTGTGTGAGGCACGCACCCAGCAAATGTCAACTCAGAGGTTTGGGTCATTCCATTACCCTGTTTGTATTTTATTATAATTATTTTTCTGTAAAGACCCACTCTGCTCTTGAATTTGGATTAACTCTCCATACAATATTTGGTTTAATTATCCACCTTGCTTTTCTAATTTGTCCTAGCAGGTCCCAAGCAAATGACTTGAGATATGTGTGGAAAGATTTTTTTCTTAAAGTCATAGTACTAAATTTAGGGAAAGGAAAGAGGTGAAAATTGTTTTGAAAGGACAGTAAGAATTCATATCTAACTATGATGAGTGGAAAGTACACTAGTTTTGAGAGAGAAGTGTAAATTTTTATTTTCTCTAGCAAACTTAAAAGAAATTGCAGAGTAGGTTCTTGTATCATTTTTCTGAAATGCAGCTATAAGTGTTACTGCTGATTTTTGAAGATACTCTGTAATTTCAGCTGCAAAGGCAATGCAGGAGGCAAAATAAATTATAGTCCCCCTTCTTAAAAAAGGCAAATACTTCTGAGAGGCCAGTGGAGCTTTCAGTCATACATAATTTAATGTGCAATTCTTTATTCAGCAAGGCTTTCCTTCTAAAGCCCAGGGAAGCTGGATTCTATTGGGAAAGGAAAATAGATAGTTTTAGAATTCTGGGGTCATGTGAGGCCCATGGCAAGAAGGGATGTGGCTTTATGTTAAAAACGGGGCTTTCCTGGAACTGTCCCAGATTTAAAACTGAAAGCCCCGTGTCCCAGGAATCCTCCCAGGCCCAGGCAAACTGGGATATTTGGTGATCCTAAAATATGATTTCCTGTCTAGCTTCCTGATCCCATGCTCTCCTCTCCCCACAGCTAAGCCTTCCTCACCTCTACTTGCAGGTGTGGCCCCCAGTCTCTAAATAATCTCCTTCAATGTTTTCTAAACTTCTTTGATCACAAAGATCATCTGGATGCTTGTAAAAACACAGATTCCCAGGCTGCCCTCGTTTGGGGCAGGTCTCGTGAATCCATAAGTTCACCAAGAAGGCAGGGGAGAAGTTCGGGAAGCAGGCCCTGGGTAGCCCATATTCAGCTGCGATACAAGGCCCTCTGGTCCAATAATGAGGAGACTCAGCAGTGATCCCTGAGTTCTGTGGTCTGACTTAGACCTTGGCCCACTGCTAGCATTTGGCTTTCCAGAAGGGTCTGCACTCACAAAGATCAGGGACTGTCTCTGAATCTTTGTCCAGGGGCTGACCTTCCCTGTTGGTGGACAGAGGTCTCTGGTGTTTCCTGCCTTTCTGAATCTCTTAAAGAGCTCGTTCTGGTTGTTGCCCTCTTCTCTCTCCGTACTCTGACATCACCTACCCGCCCAGAAGGTGACCTCTTGCCTATCATCAACCTCTGTAGCAAAACACCTACCTCCACCTGCAGGGGTCCTGGCCTCTGCCAGCTTCTCCCACAGACTGCGTTTAACACTTTTCTGTCCAGACATTTTAAGAGATTCAACAGCATGAGAAGAATGCAAAAGGCAGGGAATGCTTTTGAAGGGTGTGAGTCCCTGAACTGACTGCTGAGGTTGAATTCCACCTGTGTGACCTTTAGCCTCAGTTCTTCATCTGTAAAATGGGGGCAATAACAGTGCTGTAATGACTTCATTACATTGTTGGCAGGGTCAAATGGGAAGGTATCTGTATCGCAGTTAGCACAGTGCCTGACACATATCAAACTGTTAGCTGTCACCCTCAATGTTATTATTACTGGTGCTATCACAATCATCATTGTTGCAATGATTGTTTTTTACCAGGAAGTAAGAGAAAGGTACAGAAGATAAGGTAGGAGGAGGTCCTTTATCTTTTTAAAGAATTGTCAAGGGCTTCCTCTGCACCTCCCTCCTCCGCATCTCTTCAGCCTCCTCATCATACCAAAAGATTACAGCAGCCATGTTTTCAAGGTCAACATCAGGATCTCTGACCTGGCCATCCAGTAGCAAGGAGTTAATACCTGAACCTTCTAGAAAATTCTGGCTATATTATCATTATACATTTGACCTCTTCTTAGAGGACCAAGAATTTGGGCTAGACTATTAGGTTCAACAAAGATGCACTGGATATATGAAAGCTTTGGTGACCTGCTCTATGAACCCAGCCCCCTTTTGTATTGTGAAGTCCCAATGGCCAACTCACATCTGACTTTTAAGGATATAACCTTCTGCTACACCACCACCGAATGTATCATGTTTTGCCCCAACTCAGTGCATCGGAGTACTCTTCAAAGGGAAACACATTTACATGAATCAATTTATCTCTCATTTCATATCAAAGAAAGCCAATCAGATTATTTCAGCCCAGGGAATCCATTACTAGAGGAATAATTGTGCCTTCTAGCCCTTACTCACTGACGAACAGGATTCATCTTATTTGTGATACTCACATGAAAGGCAAGACCCTCGGCAGATCAAAGAAAGACAATTGCCTCAGCAGAACACTTCAGAAGCGCACGCTCGAGGATTGACAATGGCGCTGGTTTTCCAAGGTCTCTCCAGATGGAAGGGCTAGAGCAGAGGAAGGGCCAATTGCACTGTTAATTCAAGAACCGCTGAGTGCTCCAAAGTGTGGTTTTAGCAATACATACTCTTGACCCTTGGCCTTTTGTATTGCTGTGCTCCTCAACAGCGGCTCAGGCTTTCCAGTGGTGGGAGAAGCATTCTGATAACAAGTTTTACAGGTTTCCCATCACAGCTAGTATTGCACAGGCATGGCAAATTTAGAAGGTGTGGACCAAAAATGTCTCCTGCCACGTCAGTCAACAAAGGATGTTGCAGCCCTCAAGCCCTCAGCCGCCTGCAGCCGCCCAACTGTGCACCCTGAGGGGATTCAGGATGGAGAAAAGCAGGGTACTGCCCCTCAATAGTTAAGGTGCCTATCAAAGGAATGATTTCAATGAGCCCAGACTCTTGCACCTTCCTATACATTAATTTGAGATGTCTGATTTCTTCAACAGTCATCTTCTGATGTCCTGACTCCCTGGTCTTTGTGGCAGAAACTCCTATTTACCCTGCTCCTCCCTCACCATTTCTTAGTCTCTCAGAGCTACCTGCGAGGCTGCCTCCTGGGCTGAAGTCCTCAGAAAGACCACCAAATAGAACGTAATTCTCAACTTCTGGGTTGTGCATTTTTCTTTTCAGTCAACACTGGGATGAGTCCCACCCATTGTGGGACTGATGTTCTTTGAAGCTTTAAGGTTAAGTAAAGGAGGGTCCCTGGGAGCCCCCGTGAACCCCAAATCTCAAAGAATTTTCACCAAAATTGCAGACAATGTTATTTCAGTCAGAAATGTACTTCTCCAAGGGAGAAGTGAATGCCTCTCAGAATCAGGAGTCCAGACTCCCTCAGTGATAAGGCATGTGGCTGCCACCAACCACGTGACTTTGAGCCCTTGACTTGGTTCCGTGGTGTAGGAATGAAGAGGTGCTCCTTGCAGGCAGTGGGTCATGGCTCTGTAGGGGCCCAGGTTGCCCCGAGACGCCTTTAAAAGCTCACTCGCGTGGGGCATCTTCTGTGCTGTCCATTCAGACCACTTCCACCCTGGCGTCCTCTTCCTTGGCCGCTCTAGTTGGTACCGTAGAGCTTAGCACTCTAGCATTTCAGGCATGCTAGAGTAGCACCCTCAGCTAGAACCGTAGGCCCCTTGACAGCAGAGCTGTGTGCGTCCTTTGTGTCTCTCACAGCTCCTGTAACCCCAGTGGCTGAAGAAGATGAAGGTGGTGATGCTGAGGATGGTGAAACCGTGGGTAATCATTAGTTAAATCCATTTCACCTGTAACCTGCCTTCACTAATCAAGGTCTCGTTTTAATTGTTGCCACAGAAGGCTTGCATGTCCTCCCAGGGGCAAGAAGCCTTAACAATGAGGTGTTTGAGGTGTTTTCCAGGAACTTGGAGTCAGCTGTGTCTAGTTTGAGCTGAGCTGGTTAAGACTGGAGAGGACCACGACCCTTCAACTGGGCATGTGCAAGTGTCCACTTGGTGACCGTTTGAACATGGGAAGGCCTGTAGCTCATTACGCCTACGATTACCGCACCTTTTCCAGTCACCTTTCCCCACGCTCCGCTACCCCTGTCCCCATGCCTCGGACCGGACCGCCATGCTTATTCTTTATCCCATGAAGACTCTGAGCCCTTCACCTTTGGGGAAGTGGATTTGAGGTTTGTTCTCTCATGTCTTTGCTTGGCTGCCTTGAGAATAAACCCTCTCTTTGATGCAAACCTTGGTGTCTCAGTGTTTTGGCTTGCTGCACGTCGGGCATAAGTGATCCTGGTTCGGTAACAATAGTGTTGATGAGGACATGTTAGCAACAGGCGTAACCAACATCCACTGACTGCCTAAGCCAGGGCAAAGCCCTGTTTATGGGTCTTCTCACTTCATCCTCCCAGGAGCTCTCTGAGGTACAGATCAAGAAACTGAGGCTGGAAAAGGGTAAATGGAGTTAAGGTTACTGTACTGGGTTGCATAGTGTCCTCCAAAATTCATGCCGGCCTGGAATCTGTGAATGTGACCTTATTTGGAAACAAGGTCTTTGTAGAATCTATTAATTCATTTAAGATGAGGTTGTAGGGGAGGAAAACATGGGTTTCCCTCAGTCCTTCTAAGTTCTTAGCTGGGGCTCCTGTAACCAAAGACAGATTCACAAGAGAATAAACCAACAGAAGTTTATTATCATGTATACTTTCTGTATACATGGGAGATACCCAGAGAATAGTGATTAACTCTCAGAGGTGGCTTAGAATTTAGGCTGAAATACCACCTTTGGCTAAAGATGAAAGAGAGAGGAGTGTGGAGGAGGCTGGTTATGGGAAGGTGACCAGGAAAAGCTTTAAGGTGAGCCCTAAATGCAGTGGCTGGTGTCCTTGTAAAAGGAGGGAAATTGTGACACACACAGGGGATACACCCCGGGAAGACACGCCATGTGAAGATGGAACACTGGAGCTCTGCTGCTAAAGCTGAGTGACACCAGGGACTGCTGGCGACCACCGGAAGTGTGGACGGAAAAAATGCACAACATAAAAGTTGAGAATTATGTTTTATTTGGCGGACAAAGTGGAGGGCTTAAGCCTGGGACGCAGCCTCTCAGATAGCTCTGAGGGAGGCTCCGAAGAGGTCAGGGAGGAACCAGGATATCTAAGAGTTTTTGCAACAAAGACCAGGGAGTTGGAACTTCAAAAGATTACTGTTAATTAAAGAAAACCAGATATCTCAAGTTAATGATTTTAACACTTTAATATGTATGGGAAGATGCAAGAACCTGGGCGCTTGGAAATCATTCCTTTGAAGTGCACCTTAACTATCCAGGGCCAGTATCCTGCTTTTCTCCATCCTGAGTCCCCTCAGGCCTCACCATCTGGGGTGCCTGTAGTGACTTGATGGCTGCAACAGCCTCTGTTTACTGATACAGCAGGCAACATTTTTTATTTCACAGAAGCTAGGAGAGAGACCTGGCCAGATCTTCCCTCGGAGCCCTTGCTGGGGATCCCAGCAACCCACCCAGCTGATACCTTGATTTCAGACCTCTGGCCTCCAGAACTCTGAGAGAATAAATGTCTGTTGTTTTAAGCCACCCGGTTCGTGGCAACTTGTTACAGCAGCCCTTGCAGACTACCACAGTCACATAGGAGTCTGATGGATACATGGTTGACTAACTGAGCTGGGCAGTGACCTAAACCAGCCTATAACTCAGCTCCCCTGTCTGAAAGATCTGGATGATGTCAGCTGCTATGAGATCTGCCACAGCGTCATCCTTGGTGCTCAGCATACCTTGTTCTTTGTGTTAAAGCATTTCACAAAGTACAGCAATCCAAGTGTCTGATATGTGCAGAGCACCTCTGGAAGCATCAACCGGGGGGCACCTGAGCCCCAGGCAGCTTTCCTGGTGGCTTTGTAACCTCGATGGACTATAAGTGGCCCCCAGAAATAATCCCACCCACCCCCAATTTTTCTCAGGCCAATCCTTCAGGTTCAGTGAACGAGCAAGCAATGTCGTTGAATCAGGGATGATGAGTTGAGCCCAGGGTGGCCTGAAACGCCAAAGGCAGCACGTTCAGGAGAAGGAAGCCACATGAAATCTATTTCCAGTGAGTTAAAGTGGAACTGCACTCATACCGGCCTCCCCCACCACCCCGTTCCCACCTAGTCTTTCAGCAACAAAATCGTGACATTTCTCCATTTCTCTAACCCACTGTAAAATGCAGCATTTGCAGTGGATGGAATTCTGCCACGTGGGGGTTTTGGACACTGGTCTCAGAGGAGGCAGCCGTCCCATGAGGAGGTCTGTGCAGACCCGGCGGGAGGGCTGTTGGGACTGCCGACCCAGCCCAGCTCCTGCTGGCATCTGGACAGACCTGAACCACTCTCATTTTAACTCACAGAATTGTATGTTTTTCTGCTCTTACCCTTTCCCTTAGCTAGATTTTTTTCCCCAATATACCCATTTTGACTCAAAAGGAAATTTTAATAGGGAAGAAATCAAATCTTCACCTCGCTAGGAAACAAACAGGAGTTGGAGAGGTCACAAAGTGTTACCAGTTAAAGAATAGAAAAAAAAAATTGTGACAGGCAGACCACAGGGAAATGTTTTTCATTTATTCAGAAAGTCACCTAATAGAAAGAACCAGTCTGTCAGAAATACTAACCGGGCACTGGCACGGATTTAGAACAAAGACTACATCTATAAACAGGAACACCCATGTTTTGGGGGATCTGAGCTAGATGGCAGATCTGCTTATTAATATACCTGGGATCAGAGATGCCCAGCCTGGTTAGACCTGATTGAGAGTCACTTTTCTCGAATCCATTGTGCTTGCAACACCTGTCTGCTTGCGATAAGAGAGGGGCCCAGGAAGGTGGCAGAATCGGCATCTTGCCTGGTTAGACCAGATATCGGGCTTGGCTTTATCTAATGGAGCTGTGTGGCTTTACGTCCCCAGTGTAACGATTGATAACGTTATTTGTTTAGAACTAATGTACGTAGTACTACCTAAGTGTAAAACCTCTCTGAATCTTCCCAGCCAGCCAGAGAGAGCTAGTTGCCGTTGACACCTTCTCCACTTCACAGATTAGCCAACTGTCCTGAGGTTAAGCATCAGCGTATAATGATTAGTATTTGGACCCAGACAGTCTGGAGCTCGCAGGCTAGGCTGGCTTACTAATCCAGTGGGCTCTTTATCACAGGAATAGCAAATTTTCGTCCCAGAAATATCTGCTGAGATTCTGAAGTGCTGGGTGCTATGCCTGGTGCAGGGGTGGGTGGTGGAAATGTGGATCAGACACAGGCTTGAGCCACCAGAAGCCAGTCTTCTACTGGAGAAGACAGACATCAACAATGAGGAGATGATGGGCCGGGCATGGAGAGCTGCATGGGACCCCTAGAGAGTCTCCTGGTTTAGACTCATGCTGGTGGTATCAGGACAGGCTTCACGAGGGAGGCAGATCTCATAGGACGAAGGCAGAGTGAGTGGGCGGAGTGTGCATACGGTGTGTGGTGTGTGTGCAGCACGTGAGGTATAGATGTGTGTGAGCTGTGTGAGGTATATGTGTGTGTGTGTTTAGTATGTGCAGTATATGTATGTGGTTTTATGTGTGTGTCTCTGAGGTGTACGTGTGGGGTGTGTGTATAACATGTGAAGTATAGGGCTGTGTCTGTGTGTTTGAGTGTGGCGTGGTGTGTGTGGTGGGAGATGTGTGAGTGTATGAGGTGGGCATGTAGAGTTATCCCTCGGCATCCTCAGGGGGTTGATTCCCACCATGGATACCCAAATCCAAGGATGTTCAGCTCCCTTATATAAAATGGCACAGTATTTGCATACAACCTATATACATCCTCCAGTATACTCATCTCCAGATTACTTACAATACCTAGCACAATGTAAATGCTATTTAAATAGTTGTAAATACAATGTAAATACTATGTAAAGGGTTGCCGGTGTGTGGCAAATTTAAGTTTTGCTTTTTGGAACTTTCTAGAATTGTTTTTTTTTTTCCCCAAATATTTTTGATCTGTGGTTGGTTGAATCCATGGATGTGGAACCCATGGATATGGAGGGCTGACTGTATGTGTGTGCAGTATGTGAGGCATATGTGCGTGTTTACATGTGTGTCTTTGAAATGTATATAAAGGGGATCAGAATGTATTACCCCATGTGGCGTAAGAATTATTTTGAGCTAAAAGCAACTGAGAAGAAAGAGCCACAGGAAAAACACTCTGCCCTCCTCCTCTCTACCTGAAAGCAGAGCATAAAATCCCCTTCGTGAAGGGGTCTCCCCTCCCCTCTCCCATCCCAGGAAGGGAGAGTGAAGCTTATCATGGAAACAACACTGAGATGAGTCTCATAAACAGAACCTTACTAACTAACCCTTATCTTCCCCGTTTTATTAGTTTTCCCCATTTATTTACCTTCCCACAATTTACTGCCCCTAAAGTCTAAACCCCTTTCCCTTTGTCTTGTCACTTCTATACAAATTTATTGCTCTTTGTTAAAGTGATATATAAAGCCCTTGGGTCTAACTGCTTCACTATTTTTCTATGAAGGTCACTGTATACATATGTAATAAGCCATTTCTCTTGTTAACCTGTCTTTTGTCAGTTTAATTCATAGATCCCAGCCCTGGAACCTAAGAGTACAGACAAAAAAATTTTTTTCCTGTCCTACATACATGTGGAGTGGGTTTGTGAGGGGTGTGTTTGTGTGTGTGTGTGTGTGTGTGTGTGTGTGTGTGTAGTATGTGAGGTATATGTGTATATGTTTATGTGTGTGTCTGAGGTGTATATGTGGGTTTGTGTATGAGGTATAGATAGGTGTGTGTTTGTGATTTGTGTGTGGTTATGAAGTGTGTGTGGTATGAGATGTATGTGTGTGTGAGGGGGGATGTATGTGTAGTGTATGAAGTCTGTGTGTCCCTGAGGTGTAAGGGTGTAAGTGAGTGTGTGTGTGTGGTGTGTGGTGTGTGTGTGTGTGAGGGTATGTATGTGTAGTATGTGAGAAGTATGTGTTTACATGTGTGTCACTGACATGTATGTGGTGGGTGTGCGTGTAGCAGTGGAGGACGTCTACCAGCAGACCCACCTGTGGAGTAAGGGAGTGAGGAGAAGTGAGGGTGGAGGTTGCACCCGGAGCTGGATCACAGGGAAGCAGGCTATGTCATGATGTCAGCTCCCGTGTGAGACACACGCCCATCTCTGACAGCGAGAGCCCTGAGCGCCCGCGGGGAGGAAGTCCACAAAGTCGGCTCTGAAGATGAGTACGGAGCCTGGCGAGAGGGGTAACAAGGACGAGGGATGTTTAGCCTTTGGGTGGCTGAGGTTCCAAAAGTCTACATCAGGGAGAGCATGCTGGGCTGCCCTTCAGCACACGAGACCCTGGGAGAGGTCCTCAGAGCCCCCGGCATGGAGGTGGGGAGGCAGCAGGTCGTGGTTTTGAGCTGCAATCCTGCTCCCTCCATCCACCGACTGTGCGATTTGGGCTAAGTCTTTTATTGTTTCCGAGCCTCATTTTCCTTCCCTGTGAAGGTAAAGGAAGGCCTTGCAGGGAGGTTGGGAGGATGACATGAGTAGTAATGTGTGTGTCTCATGCCTCATGGGCACTCAGTACAGTCAGCTTTCTCTAGGCACTTAAATCAGGGCCTCCGTAGGTAACCTCCTATGATATAATCAAATAGAGGTAGAGTGATACGGGGGAAATCTGGCCCCAGGAAATGAAGTCAGTAGGTGGATTAATTGTTACTTAAAGGATGGCCTAAGTATCTTGGTTCGGATGCTTTCCGTTTGTGTGCATGAGATCATTTCTGAGAGAACTACATCTCAGCTCTAGAGGCGCCTCCAGTGAGCGGCTGGGGAGGCGCAAGGGCTGCGTCCAGGAGGGGTCAGGTGCATTTGGGAGCATAATGATTACACTCACTCATGCTAGGTCCCTCTGAAGCTGGCTCAGCCACTTACTACCTGTGGGAACTTACACAAGTTCCTTAAACTCCTGTCTCCATTCTCTCATTTATAAAATAGAAACACTTGTATGCATCTCAAGTTAATGCATACTAGGCACCTAGAACAAGGCCTGGCATGTTGTAACTACCATACAAGTAGGAGCTCTTACTATCAGTTTTCATCCTAATGGCCTTATATTTCAGTTCTTCCTCAACTCCTTGGTTGTTCATGCCCTGCTTCCTTCCTTCTACCTCATGAAAAGAACCTACTCTACAGTGCCTCATTTATGCTGATTGAGAACAGCACTCAAGTATTAGACCTTCTGGGTATGTTTTCATATTAACTGGGAATTATGTCTTGAGCTTAAGGGTGAAGCTGCCAACTGTGTATAAGGGAAGGAATTTGGAAAAATGGTTGGGCTTCTCCTAGTTTCCTGGAATTTCCTCTTTGAAAGCATAACACTCATTGATATATATCCTATGGTGAATATAATCCTAAGAATTGATCATTTATGGTTAAAAGATATTTCAGAAATATCTTAGAAAGACTAACACTGAAGTTTCTTATGTCAGCCTATCTTAAACTAGAATTGTGTGTCTGGGTGTGTATGTGTGTAGTCAGTGTATCTTTGATTGGAAATGTATATATATATAGAGAGATAGATATATAGATATGTAACATATGTTAATTTTTTCCTCTTTAAAAGAAATGCATGTACATCAAAATTGATAACTTATATGCATCAAGGACACAATCAGAGTGAAAAGGCAACCTATAAAATGGGAGAAATGTAAATCATATTTCTGATAAGGGGTTAATATCCAGAATATATAAAAAACTCCTACAACTCAACAACAACAAATAAAAACCTGATTAAAAAATGGCAAAGTGGGGTGGGAGCTGAGGCTAGGGCTTCAGAGGTCAGATCCTAGGGAGAGGACTGGGGTTGGTTGTGTGAACACAGCCTGATGGGGGCTAGTGTGCCACAGCTAACTGGGAGGGAGTCTGGGAAAAGTCTGGACCTGCCTAAGAGTCAAGAGACCATTGTTCTGTGGTGCGTGAGGAGAGTGGATTCAGAGCACTGCCTAAACAAGCTCCAGAGACAGGCACGAGCCGCGGCTCTCAGCACGGACACCAGAGACGGGCATGAAATGCTAAGCCTGCTGCTGCAGCCACCAAGAAGCCTGTGTGCAAGTACAGGTCACTATCCACACCTCTCCTCTGGGACCCTGTGCAGCCCGCCACTGCCAGGGTCCCGGGATCCAGGGACAACTTCCCCGGAAGAACAAACCACGCACGTCAGGCTGTTGTAACGTCATGCCAGCCTCTGCTGCTGCGGGCTCGCCCCGCATTCCGTACCCCTCCCTCCCCCCAGCCTGAGTGAGCCAGAGCCCCAGAATCAGCCGCTCGTTTAACACCCTCCTGTCTGGGTGAAGGACAGATGCCAGAGGGTGACCTACAAGCAGAGCCAGGGCCAAACACAAAGCTGAACCCCAGGAGCTGTGTGAACAAAGAAGAGACAGGGAAATTTCTCTGTGAGCCTCAGAAGCAGTGGATTAAATCTCCACAATCAACTTGATGTACCTTGCATCTGTGGAATATCTGAATAGACAATGAACCATCACAAAAATGAGGCAGTGGACTTTGGGGGCAACTACAGACTTGGGCCATGTGGCTGACAGGGTCTTGGTGCTCCGGCCAGGTGTCAGGCCTGAGCCTCTGAGGTGGGAGAGCCATGTTCAGGACATTGGTCTACCAGAGACCTCCCAGCCACTTGTAATATCAATCAGCAAGAGCTCTCCTATCTCTTATCTCAATGCTAAGACCCAACTCCACTCAACAACCAGCAAGTTCCAGTGCTGGACACCCCATGTCAAACAACTAGCAAGACAGGAACACAACCCCACCTATTAGCAGAGAGGCTGCCTAAAATCATAAGTTCACAGACACCCCAAAACACACCACCAGACGTGATCCTGCCCAGCATAAAGACAAGATCCAGCCTCTCCACCAGAACACAGGCACCAGTGCTCTCCACCAGGAAGCCTACACAACCCACTGAAACAACCTTACCCACGGAGGACAGACACCAAAAACAACGGGAACTATGAACCTGCAGCCTGTGAAACGGAGACCCTAAACAGAGTACGTTAAGCAAAATGAGAAGACAGAGAAATACACAACAGCTGAAGGAGCAAGGTAAAAACCCACCAGACCAAAGAAATGAAGAGGAAATAGGCAGTCTACCTGAAAAAGAATTCAGAGTAATGATAGTAAAGATGATCCAAAATCTAGGAAACAGAATAGAGAAAATACAAGAAACGTTTAATGAGGACCTAGAAGAACCAAAGAGCAAACAAACAATGATGAACAACACAATAAATAATATTAAAAATTCTCTAGAAGGGATCAATACCAGAATAACTGAGGCAGAAGAACAGATAAGTGACCTGGAAGATAAAATAGTGGAAATAACTACCACAGGGCATAATAAAGAAAAAAGAAAGAAAAGATTTGAAGACAGTCTCAGAGACCTCTGGGACAACATTAAATGCACCAACATTCTAATTATACGGGTCCAAGAAGAGGAAGAGAAAAAGAAAGGGACTGAGAAAATATGTGAAGAGATTATAGTTGAAAACTTCCCTAATATGGGAAAGGAAATAGTCAATCAAGTCCAGGAAGCGCAGAGAGTCTCATACAGGATAAATCCAAGGAGAAACATGCCAAGACACATATTAATCAAACTATCAAAACTTAAATACAAAAAAAAAATATTAAAAGCAGCAAGGGAAAAGCAACAAATAACATACAACGGAATCCCCATAAAGTTAACAGCTGATCTTTCAGCAGAAACTCTGCAAGCCAGAAGGGACTGGCAGGACATATTTAAAGTGATGAAAAGGAAAAACCTACAACCAAGATTACTCTACCCAGCAAGGATCTCATTCACGTTCGACGGAGAAATTGAAACCTTTACAGACAAGCAAAAGCTAAGAGAATTCAGCACCACCAAACCAGCTTTACAACAAATGCTAAAGGAACTTCTCTAGCCAAGAAATACAAGAGGAGGAAAAGACCTATAAAAACAAACCCAAAACAATTAAGAAATTGGTAATAGGAACACACATATTGATAATTACCTTAAAAGTAAATGGATTAAATGCTCCAACCAAAAGACATAGGCTGGCTGAATGGATACAAAAACAAGACCTGCATATATGCTGTCTACAAGAGACCTGCTTCAGACCTAGGGACACATACAGACTGCAAGTGAGAGGATGGAAAGAGATATTCCATGTAAATGGAAATCAAAAGAAAGCTGGAGTAGCAATTCTCATATCAGAAAAAATAGCCTTTAAAATAAAGATTATTACAAGAGACAAAGAAGGACACTACACAATGATCAAGGGATCAATCCAAGAAGAAGATATAACAATTGTAAATATTTACGCACCCAACATAGGAGCACCTCAACACATAGGGCAAATGCTAACAGCCATAAAAGGGGAAATCAACAGTAACACAATAATAGTAGGGGACATTAACACCCCACTTTCGCCAACGGACAGATCATCCAAAATGAAAATAAATAAGGAAACACAAGCTTTAAATGACATATTAAACAAGATGGAATTAACTGATATTTATAGGACATTCCATCCAAAAACAACAGAATACACTTTCTTCTCAAGTGCTCATGGAACATTCTCCAGGATAGATCATATATTGGGTCACAAATCAAGACCTGGTAAATTTAAGAAAATTGAAGTCTTATCAAGATATCGATTACAGGAAAAAATCTGTAAAAAACACAAACGCATGGAGGCTAAACAGTACACTACTAAATAACCAAGAGATCACTGAAGAAATCAAAGAGGAAATCAAAAAATACCTAGAGACAAATGACAATGAAAACACAATGACCCAAAACCTATGGGCTGCAGCAAAAGCACTTCTAAGAAGGAATTTATAGCAATACAATCCTACCTCAAGAAACAAGAAACATCTCGAATAAACAACCTAAACTTACACCTAAAACAATTAGAGAAAGAAGAACAAAAAAAACCCCCAAAGTTAGCAGAAGGAAAGAAAACATAAAGATCAGATCAGAAATAAATGAAAAGGAAATGAAGGAAATGATAGCAAAGACGAATAAAATTAAAAGCTCGTTCTTGGAGAAGATAAACAAAATTAATAAACCATTAGCCAGACTCATCAAGAGAAAAAGGAAAAAGACTCAAATCAATAGAATTAGAAATGAAAAAGGAGAAGTAACAACTGACACTGCAGAAATACAAAGGATCATGAGAGATTACTACAAGTAACCATACGCCAATAAAATGGACAACCTGGAAGACATGGACACATTCTTAGAAAACCACAACCTTCTGAGACAGAACCAGGAAGAAATAGAAAATATAAACAGACCAGTCACAAGCACTGAAATTCAAACTGTGATTAAAAATCTTCCAACAAACAAAAGCTCAGGACCAGATGGCTTCACAGGTGAATTCTATCAAACATTGAGAGAAGAGCTAACACCTATCCTTCTCAAACTCTTCCAAACTATAGCAGAGGGGGGAACACTCCCAAACTCATTCTACGAGGCCACCATCACCCTGATACCAAAACCAGACAAAGATGTCACACAAAAAAGAAAACTATAGGCCAATATCACGGATGAACATAGATGCAAAAATCCTCAACAAAATACTAGCAAACAGAATCCAACAACACATTAAAAGGATCATACACCACGATCAAGTGGGATTTATCCCAGGAATGCAAGGATTCTTCAATATATGCAAATCAATCAATGTGATACAAAATATTAACGAATTGAAGGAGAAAAACCATATGATCATCTCAGTAGATGCCGAAAAAGCTTTTCACAAAATGCAACACCCGTTTTTGATAAAAACCCTCCAGAAAGTGTGGAACTTACCTCAACATAACAAAGGCCATGTATGACAAACCCACAGCCAACATCTTTCTCAATGGTGAAAAACTGAAACCATTTCCACTAAGATCAGGAACAGGACAAGGTTGCCCACTCTCACCACTGTTATTCAACATAGTTTTGGAAGTTTTAGCCACAGCAATCAGAGAAGAAAAAGAAATAAAGGAATCCAAATTGGAAAAGAAGTAAAGCTGTCACTGTTTGCAGATGACATGGTACTATACATAGAGAATCCTAAAGATGCCACCAGAAAACTACTAGAGGTAATCAATAAATTTGGTAAAGTAGCAGAATACAAAATTAGTGTGCAGAAATCTCTTGCATTCCTATACACTAATGATGAAAAATCTGAAAGAGAAATTAATGGGAAACACTCTCATTTACCACTGCAATAAAAAGAATAAAATACCTAGGAATAAACCCACCTAAGGAGACAAAAACCTGTATGCAGAAAACTATAAGACACTGATAAAAGAAATTAAAGATGATACAAATAGATGGAGAGATATACCATGTTCTTGGATTGGAAGAATTAACATTGTGAAAATAACTATATTACCTAAAGCAATCTACAGATTCAATGCAATCCCTATCAAAGTACCAATGGCATTTTTCACAGAACTAGATCAAAAAATTTCACAATTTGTAAGGAAACACAACAGACCCCGAATAGCCAAAGCAATCTTGAGAAAGAAAAACAGAGCTGGAGGAATCAGGCTCCTGGACTTCAGACCATACTACAAAGCTACAATAATCAAGACAGTATGGTACTGGCACAAAAACAGAAATATAGATCAGTGGAACAGAATAGAAAGCCCAGAGATAAACCCACACACATATGGTCACCTTATCTTTGATAAAGGGGGCGAGGATATATAGTGGAGAAAAGACAGCCTCTTCAATAAGTGGTGCTGGGAAAATTGGACAGCTACATGTAAAAGAATGAAATTAGAACACTCCCTAAAACCATATACAAAATTAAACTCAAAATTGATTAAAGACCTAAATGTAAGGCCGGACACTGTAAAACTCTTAGAAGAAAACATAGGCAGAACACTCTATGACATAAATCACAGCAAGATCCTTTTTGACCCACCTCCTAGAGAAATGGAAATAAAAACAAAAATAAACAAATGGGACCTAATGAAACTTAAAAGCTTTTGCACAGCCAAGGAAACCATAAACAAGACGAAAGACAACCCTCAGAATGGGAGAAAATACTTGCAAATGAAGCAACTGACAAAGGATTAATCTCCAAAATTTACAAGCAGCTCATGCAGCTCAATAACAAAAAACAAACAACCCAATCCAAAAATGGGCAGAAGACCTGAATCAACATTTCTCCAAAGAAGATATACAGATTGGCAACAAACACATGAAAGGATGCTCAACATCACTAACCATTAGAGAAATGCAAATCAAAACCACAATGAGGTATCATCTCACACTGGTCAGAATGGCCATCATCAAAAAATCTACAAACAGGGCTTCCCTGGTGGCACAGTTGTTGAGAGTTCGCCTGCCAATGCAGGGGACACGGGTTCGTGCCCCAGCTCTGGAGGATCCCACATGCCACGGAGAGGTTGGGCCTGTGAGCCATGGCCGCTGAGCCTGCGGGTCCAGAGCCTGTGCTCCGCAATGGGAGAGGCCACAACAGTGAGAGGCCCGCGTACCGCA